>NW_021941608.1:89666-97166 GCF_902148855.1 Sphaeramia orbicularis | reverse complement strand
TAAAGGTGGACGTTTGGGTCTTTAAGGGTTAAAGGTGGACGTTTGGGTCTGTAAGGGTTAAAGGTGGACGTTTGGGTCTGTAAGGGTTAAAGGTGGACGTTTGGGTCTTTAAGGGTTAAAGGTGGACGTTTGGGTCTGTAAGGGTTAAAGGTGGACGTTTGGGTCTTTAAGGGTTAAAGGAGGACGTTTGGGTGTTTAAGGGTTAAAGGAGGACGTTTGGGTGTTTAAGGGTTAAAGGTGGACGTTTGGGTCTGTAAGGGTTAAAGGTGGACGTTTGGGTCTGTAAGGGTTAAAGGAGAACGTTTGGGTCTTTAAGGGTTAAAGGTGGACGTTTGGTCTGTAAGGGTTAAAGGTGGACGTTTGGTCTGTAAGGGTTAAAGGTGGACGTTTGGTCTGTAAGGGTTAAAGGTGGACGTTTGGGTCTGTAAGGGTTAAAGGAGGACGTTTGGGTCTTTAAGGGTTAAAGGTGGACGTTTGGTCTGTAAGGGTTAAAGGTGGACGTTTGGGTGTTTAAGGGTTAAAGGAGGACGTTTGGGTGTTTAAGGGTTAAAGGTGGACGTTTGGGTCTGTAAGGGTTAAAGGTGGACGTTTGGGTCTGTGAGGGTTAAAGGTGGACGTTTGGGTCTGTAAGGGTTAAAGGAGAACGTTTGGGTCTTTAAGGGTTAAAGGTGGACGTTTGGTCTGTAAGGGTTAAAGGTGGACGTTTGGGTGTTTAAGGGTTAAAGGTGGACGTTTGGTCTGTAAGGGTTAAAGGTGGACGTTTGGGTCTGTAAGGGTTAAAGGTGGACGTTTGGTCTGTAAGGGTTAAAGGTGGACGTTTGGTCTGTAAGGGTTAAAGGTGGACATTTGGGTCTGTAAGGGTTAAAGGTGGACGTTTGGGTCTGTAAGGGTTAAAGGTGGACGTTTGGGTCTTTAAGGGTTAAAGGTGGATGTTTGGTCTGTAAGGGTTAAAGGTGGACGTTTGGGTCTTTAAGGGTTAAAGGTGGACGTTTGGGTCTGTAAGGGTTAAAGGTGGACGTTTGGTCTGTAAGGGTTAAAGGTGGATGTTTGGTCTGTAAGGGTTAAAGGTGGACGTTTGGGTCTTTAAGGGTTAAAGGTGGACGTTTGGGTCTGTAAGGGTTAAAGGTGGACGTTTGGGTCTGTAAGGGTTAAAGGTGGACGTTTGGGTCTGTAAGGGTTAAAGGTGGACGTTTGGGTCTGTAAGGGTTAAAGGTGGACGTTTGGTCTGTAAGGGTTAAGGTGGACGTTTGGGTCTTTAAGGGTTAAAGGTGGACGTTTGGGTCTGTAAGGGTTAAAGGTGGACGTTTGGTCTGTAAGGGTTAAAGGTGGACGTTTGGGTCTGTAAGGGTTAAAGGTGGACGTTTGGGTCTTTAAGGGTTAAAGGTGGACGTTTGGGTCTGTAAGGGTTAAAGGTGGACGTTTGGGTCTGTAAGGGTTAAAGGTGGACGTTTGGTCTGTAAGGGTTAAAGGTGGACGTTTGGGTCTTTAAGGGTTAAAGGTGGACGTTTGGGTCTTTAAGGGTTAAAGGTGGACGTTTGGGTCTGTAAGGGTTAAAGGTGGACGTTTGGGTCTGTAAGGGTTAAAGGTGGACGTTTGGGTCTGTAAGGGTTAAAGGTGGACGTTTGGGTCTGTAAGGGTTAAAGGTGGACGTTTGGGTCTGTAAGGGTTAAAGGT
The DNA here is from genome assembly GCF_902148855.1 of Sphaeramia orbicularis. Lineage (NCBI taxonomy): Eukaryota > Metazoa > Chordata > Actinopteri > Kurtiformes > Apogonidae > Sphaeramia > Sphaeramia orbicularis. Next base: position 95,492 of record NW_021941608.1, on the reverse strand, counting down.
GGACGTTTGGTCTGTAAGGGTTAAAGGTGGATGTTTGGGTCTTTAAGGGTTAAAGGTGGACGTTTGGGTCTGTAAGGGTTAAAGGTGGACGTTTGGTCTGTAAGGGTTAAAGGTGGACGTTTGGGTCTTTAAGGGTTAAAGGTGGACGTTTGGGTCTGTAAGGGTTAAAGGTGGATGTTTGGTCTGTAAGGGTTAAAGGTGGACGTTTGGGTCTTTAAGGGTTAAAGGTGGACGTTTGGGTCTGTAAGGGTTAAAGGTGGACGTTTGGGTCTGTAAGGGTTAAAGGTGGACGTTTGGGTCTGTAAGGGTTAAAGGTGGACGTTTGGGTCTGTAAGGGTTAAAGGTGGACGTTTGGGTCTGTAAGGGTTAAAGGTGGACGTTTGGGTCTTTAAGGGTTAAAGGTGGACGTTTGGGTCTGTAAGGGTTAAAGGTGGACGTTTGGGTCTATAAGGGTTAAAGGTGAACGTTTGGGTCTGTAAGGGTTAAAGGTGGACGTTTGGGTCTGTAAGGGTTAAAGGTGGACGTGTGGGTCTGTAAGGGTTAAAGGTGGACGTTTGGTCTGTAAGGGTTAAAGGAGAACGTTTGGGTCTTTAAGGGTTAAAGGAGGACGTTTGGGTGTTTAAGGGTTAAAGGAGGACGTTTGGGTGTTTAAGGGTTAAAGGTGGACGTTTGGGTCTGTAAGGGTTAAAGGTGGACGTTTGGGTGTTTAAGGGTTAAATGGTTCCTCTACAGAACTGATCCAGTGTCAGCTTTGGTGGTTTTTCAGAAACTGACTCAGCTCTGGTGGATGTGAGGAAACATCAGCCATGAGGATTAGGACCAGTTATACAGCTGGTCTGGGATCAGCTGACACTGACCACCTCTGTCTCTCCTCTCTCTCTCTCCCTCTCTCTCTCTCTCTCTCTCCTCTCTCGCTCTCTCCTCTCTCTCCTCTCTCCTCTCTCTCTCTCTCTCCTCTCTCTCTCTCCTCCTCAGTTCCTCTCTTCCTTTCGTTCAGAACACACACTCATACCCTCCTGTCAGTCCTCTCTCTCTCCCTCTCTCTCTCCTCTCTCTCTCTCCTCTCTCTCTCCCTCCTCCTCAGTTCCTCTCTTCCTTTCGTTCAGAACACACCCTCATACCCTCCTGTCAGTCCTCTCTCTCTCCTCTCTCTCTCTCCCTCTCTCCTCTCTCTCTCCTCCTCAGTTCCTCTCTTCCTTTCGTTCAGAACACACACTCATACCCTCCTGTCAGTCCTCTCTCTCTCCTCTCTCTCTCTCCCTCTCTCCTCTCTCTCTCCTCTCTCCTCTCTCTCCCTCTCTCTCTCCTCTCTCTCTCTCTCCTCCTCAGGTCCTCTCTTCCTTTCGTTCAGAACACACACTCATACCCTCCTGTCAGTCCTCTCTCTCTCCTCTCTCTCTCTCTCCCTCTCTCTCTCCTCTCTCTCCTCTCTCTCTCTCTCTCTCTCCTCTCTCTCCTCTCTCTCCTCTCCTCTCTCTCTCTCTCCTCCTCAGTTCCTCTCTTCCTTTCGTTCAGAACACACACTCATACCCTCCTGTCAGTCCTCTCTCTCTCCTCTCTCTCTCTCCCTCTCTCTCTCCTCTCTCTCTCTCCTCTCTCTCTCCTCCTCAGTTCCTCTCTTCCTTTCGTTCAGAACACACACTCATACCCTCCTGTCAGTCCTCTCTCTCTCCTCTCTCTCTCTCCCTCTCTCCTCTCTCTCTCCTCCTCAGTTCCTCTCTTCCTTTCGTTCAGAACACACACTCATACCCTCCTGTCAGTCCTCTCTCTCTCTAACAGAACAGATCTTCTGTCCTTCATGTTCCGTCTCTTCCTTTAAAGGCCTCACATTCATAAAATAATCTTCTGCTCAAAGTGAAGTGTTCTGTGGTTCAGACCAAAAAACCTGAGTCTGAACTTCATAAATGTACACGTGTACTTGTGTAGTTGTGTATTTGTGTAGTTGTGTAGTTGATGGATGAGCCTCAGTGAGTCTGTGCAGTAGTTGTTTTGTTTTTTCTTCCCGTCGGCGCCCTCTGCTGTCGGACATGTTCCACTGACAGTCCTGTGGATCAGAAGTGGACCAACGCTGCTGCTGCTGCTGCTGTGGAGCTAGATAGAAAAATAACCCGGTGGTCCAGCCGTTTCCAGGGGCGTGTATGTGTGGGTGGGGGGGTGGGGGGGCTGGTGTCCACTGTACAGAGGTGAGGGGGGGGGGCATCATCAGGAACCCAAAAAGAGTCACATGAGGAGTCAGTGTAACGGACGGATGTCGTCCACAACGGAAAGACTCCCACCGCCGTCCTCAGATCGACACCTCGTATTCTCTGGTTTCCTGAAAACAGAGGGACGGAACAGAGGGACGGAACAGAGGGACAGAAAAGAGGGACGGAACAGAGGGAGGGAACAGAGGGAGGGAACAGAGGGACGGAACAGAGGGACAGAACAGAGGGACGGAACAGAGGGAGGGAACAGAGGGAGGGAACAGAGGGACGGAACAGAGGGAGGGAACAGAGGGACAGAACAGAGGGAGGGAACAGAGGGACGGAACAGAGGGACAGAACAGAGGGAGGGAACAGAGGGACAGAAAAGAGGGACGGAACAGAGGGAGGGAACAGAGGGACAGAACAGAGGGAGGGAACAGAGGGACAGAAAAGAGGGACAGAACAGAGGGAGGGAACAGAGGGACGGAACAGAGGGACGGAACAGAGGGACAGAACGGAGGGAGGGAACAGAGGGACAGAAAAGAGGGACGGAAAAGAGGGACGGAAAAGAGGGACGGAACAGAGGGACAGAACAGAGGGAGGGAACAGAGGGACGGAACAGAGGGACAGAACAGAGGGACGGAACAGAGGGAGGGAACAGAGGGACGGAACAGAGGGACAGAACAGAGGGAGGGAACAGAGGGACGGAACAGAGGGACAGAAAAGAGGGACGGAACAGAGGGAGGGAACAGAGGGACGGAACAGAGGGACAGAACAGAGGGAGGGAACAGAGGGACGGAACAGAGGGACAGAACAGAGGGAGGGAACAGAGGGACAGAAAAGAGGGACGGAAAAGAGGGACGGAACAGAGGGACAGAAAAGAGGGACAGAAAAGAGGGACAGAAAAGAGGGACGGAACAGAGGGACGGAACAGAGGGACAGAAAAGAGGGACGGAACAGAGGGAGGGAACAGAGGGAGGGAACAGAGGGACGGAACAGAGGGACAGAACAGAGGGAGGGAACAGAGGGACAGAAAAGAGGGACGGAAAAGAGGGACGGAACAGAGGGACAGAAAAGAGGGACGGAACAGAGGGACAGAAAAGAGGGACGGAACAGAGGGACGGAACAGAGGGACGGAACAGAGGGAGGGAACAGAGGGACGGAAAAGAGGGACAGAAAAGAGGGACGGAACAGAGGGACAGAAAAGAGGGACAGAAAAGAGGGACAGAACAGAGGGAGGGAACAGAGGGACGGAACAGAGGGACAGAAAAGAGGGACAGAAAAGAGGGACAGAACAGAGGGAGGGAACAGAGGGATGGAAAAAAGGCACGGAACACAGTTTAGTGGATCCTTGAGTCTTAAACAGTTCACATCAGTTCTGGTTCTGGTTCTGGTTCTGGTCAGATGTTCTGGTTCTTTAAGGGTTAAAGACTCAAACAGACTGACCTCATCCAGAGACAAATAAAGCTGATACTGTTCCTGTTTTACATTTCAGTTCCAAACAGTGAAACAAACTCACCTCATTGTTCTTCAGAGGACAGCGTTAAAAAAAAAGACACAAAGAAGAGACAGAAAAACAGACCAGAGTCAGACATGTTGGAAGTGTCAGTGACAGACTGTCAGAACCAACGGCATAACCCTAACCCTGTTCCTGTTCCTAACCCTAACCCTGTTCCTAACCCTGTTCCTGTTCCAGTTCCTGTTCCTAACCCTAACCCTGTTCCAGTTCCTGTTCCTGTTCCTAACCCTGTTCCTAACCCTGTTCCAGTTCCTGTTCCTGTTCCAGTTCCTGTTCCAGTTCCTGTTCCTGTTCCTAACCCTGTTCCTGTTCCTAACCCTGTTCCTAACCCTGTTCCAGTTCCTGTTCCTGTTCCAGTTCCTGTTCCTGTTCCTAACCCTGTTCCTAACCCTGTTCCAGTTCCTGTTCCTGTTCCTAACCCTGTTCCTGTTCCAGTTCCTAACCCTAACCCCGTTCACAGACTAGTCCAGACCCACCGTGGTCTCATATCCTGTGTTGTCACATGTGGTTTCTGGGCTCATGTTCTGGTACTGGAGGCTGGAGGACCCACTGAGCTGGAAGGGTTTCCTCTGAACCCTGAGCACAAACACATGAAGAAGAACACACTGAGCACAAACACATGAAGAAGAACACACTGAACACAAACACATGAAGAAGAACACACTGAGCACAAACACATGAAGAAGAACACACTGAGCACAAACACATGAAGAAGAACACACTGAGCACAAACACATGAAGAAGAACACACTGAGCACAAACACATGAAGAAGAACACACTGAGCACAAACACATGAAGAAGAACACACTGAGCACAAACACATGAAGAAGAACACACTGAGCACAAACACATGAAGAAGAACACACTGAGCACAAACACATGAAGAAGAACACACTGAGCACAAACACATGAAGAAGAACACACTGAACACAAACACATGAAGAAGAACACACTGAACACAAACACATGAAGAAGAACACACTGAGCACAAACACATGAAGAAGAACACACTGAACACAAACACATGAGGACACTCCCACAGTTCAGCAGTGCTGTAACTGAACACATGGCTCTAGTCAGTTTGAGTGTGTCCTGCACTGTAAAAAAAAAAAAAAAAAAAAACAACGTAAAAAACAGTATTATTCCAGCAGCTGGGGCGCCAAAAAAATCCTGTTAAATAACAGAAAATAACCATCTCATAAAAATACGGTAATTTTCCATAGTTCAAATACAGTTTTTTGCCCTAACTTTACATGAGATTTTACATATTTTTTTGACTTTTTACTGTTTAATACAAAATATTTACATGTATTAAAACAATCCAATTCCCTATAAATATATATATAAATAATTTTCAGTGAGACTCAGTTGTCCAATCCACTGATAAAAACTGAATTTGGACAGTTTATCAGTGCTTATACATGTTATACATTCACAAAAATACATTTATTCAACAGTTTTGTTGTGAAACCTCCTGTAATTACACAAGATATTTGTCAATGAACAAACAAGTCTGGTTCAACTGACAGAACTAATACTTCTGTTACCGTTAACTGTCAGGAATTTTATCTGGTTTTATTTACTTATTTATTTTTTTACAGTATTAAACTTTAAATTAACAGTTTAATCTCATAAATAGAGAAGAAATATTTGTGAAATTAAGATACATTTGCAAATGTATTTTATCTGTATTTTTCTGTGAAAAAAGAAAAAAATTCTGTCAAAAAATGGACATTTTGTGGTTCTTCACAGTTCCAGTTTTTTCCTGTTCTTTTCCATTTGACATGTAAAATCACAGTCTGTGTCATTTCACTGATATTTTCCTGTATCTTAAAACACAGGAAAAATCTAAAATAAACAGTGAAAATTCTGTTAAATTACAGATTTTTTTTTACAGTGTGTTTAGGTCACATGTCTGTGTTTCACCTGTTTTTTTTTTTTTTTTTTACCTCCAGGGCTGAAACTCTGGGACAGACACATTTGGTGATTTTTAGGTTTTATTTTTTGTTAATTAAGTGATTTTTAGGTGTTTTTTGGTTAGTTTTTGGGTGATTTTTAGGTAGCTTTTGGGTTATTTTTTGGTGATTTTTGAGTGATTACAGAAGAGCATGAATAATATATTA
>NW_021941608.1:37166-82166 GCF_902148855.1 Sphaeramia orbicularis | reverse complement strand
TGTGTTTGTGTTTGTGTCTGTGTCTGTGTTTGTGTCTGTGTTTGTGTCTGTGTTTGTGTTTGTGTCTGTATCTGTGTTTGTGTCTGTGTCTGTGTTTGTGTCTGTGTTTGTGTCTGTGTTTGTGTCTGTGTCTGTGTTTGTGTCTGTGTCTGTGTTTGTGTCTGTGTTTGTGTCTGTGTTTGTGTCTGTGTTTGTGTTTGTGTCTGTGTTTGTGTCTGTGTTTGTGTCTCTGTGTCTGTGTTTGTGTCTGTGTTTGTGTCTGTGTTTGTGTCTGTGTCTGTGTTTGTGTCTGTGTCTGTGTTTGTGTCTTTGTCTGTGTTTGTGTCTGTGTTTGTGTCTGTGTTTGTGTTTGTGTCTGTGTTTGTGTCTGTGTCTGTGTTTGTGTCTGTGTCTGTGTTTGTGTCTGTGTTTGTGTCTGTGTTTGTGTCTGTGTTTGTGTCTGTGTGTGTGTCTGTGTTTGTGTCTGTGTTTGTGTCTGTGTTTGTGTCTGTGTCTGTGTTTGTGTCTGTGTTTGTGTCTGTGTTTGTGTCTGTGTTTGTGTTTGTGTCTGTGTCTGTGTTTGTGTCTGTGTTTGTGTCTGTGTTTGTGTCTGTATTTGTGTCTGTGTTTGTGTCTTTGTCTGTGTTTGTGTCTGTGTCTGTGTTTGTGTCTGTGTTTGTGTCTGTGTTTGTGTTTGTGTCTGTGTCTGTGTTTGTGTCTGTGTTTGTGTCTGTGTTTGTGTTTGTGTCTGTGTCTGTGTTTGTGTCTGTGTTTGTGTCTGTGTCTGTGTTTGTGTCTGTGTTTGTGTCTGTGTCTGTGTTTGTGTCTGTGTTTGTGTCTTTGTCTGTTTGTGTTGTGTCTGTGTTTGTGTCTGTGTCTGTGTTTGTGTCTGTGTTTGTGTCTGTGTTTGTGTTTGTGTCTGTGTTTGTGTCTGTGTCTGTGTTTGTGTTTGTGTTTGTGTCTGTGTCTGTGTTTGTGTCTGTGTCTGTGTTTGTGTCTGTGTTTGTGTCTGTGTTTGTGTTTGTGTCTGTGTTTGTGTTTGTGTCTGTGTTTGTGTCTGTGTCTGTGTCTGTGTTTGTGTCTGTGTCTGTGTTTGTGTTTGTGTTTGTGTCTGTGTTTGTGTTTGTGTCTGTGTCTGTGTTTGTGTCTGTGTCTGTGTCTGTGTCTGTGTTTGTGTCTGTGTTTGTGTCTGTGTCTGTGTCTGTGTTTGTGTCTGTGTTTGTGTCTGTGTCTGTGTTTGTGTCTGTGTCTGTGTTTGTGTCTGTGTCTGTGTTTGTGTCTGTGTTTGTGTCTGTGTCTGTGTCTGTGTTTGTGTCTGTGTTTGTGTCTGTGTTTGTGTCTGTGTCTGTGTTTGTGTCTGTGTCTGTGTTTGTGTCTGTGTCTGTGTTTGTGTCTGTGTTTGTGTCTGTGTTTGTGTTTGTGTTTGTGTCTGTGTTTGTGTCTGTGTTTGTGTCTGTGTCTGTGTTTGTGTCTGTGTTTGTGTCTGTGTTTGTGTCTGTGTTTGTGTCTGTGTTTGTGTCTGTGTTTGTGTTTGTGTCTGTGTCTGTGTCTGTGTCTGTGTTTGTGTCTGTGTTTGTGTCTGTGTTTGTGTTTGTGTCTGTGTCTGTGTTTGTGTCTGTGTCTGTGTTTGTGTCTGTGTCTGTGTTTGTGTTTGTGTTTGTGTCTGTGTTTGTGTCTGTGTCTGTGTTTGTGTCTGTGTTTGTGTCTGTGTTTGTGTCTGTGTCTGTGTCTGTGTTTGTGTCTGTGTTTGTGTCTGTGTCTGTGTTTGTGTTTGTGTCTGTGTCTGTGTTTGTGTCTGTGTTTGTGTCTGTGTTTGTGTTTGTGTCTGTGTTTGTGTTTGTGTCTGTGTCTGTGTCTGTGTTTGTGTCTGTGTTTGTGTCTGTGTTTGTGTCTGTGTCTGTGTCTGTGTTTGTGTCTGTGTTTGTGTCTGTGTCTGTGTCTGTGTCTGTGTTTGTGTCTGTGTTTGTGTCTGTGTTTGTGTCTGTGTCTGTGTTTGTGTCTGTGTTTGTGTCTGTGTTTGTGTCTGTGTCATCGTCCTCCATCACAGACTCTAAATAAAAGGGTTTAAAGGATCAACTCAACTTTATTTCTAAACACTGTAAAACTAACACAGCTGGACGCAGACCTAAAAACAAATAAAAGAATGAATAAAAACAATGACATGTATATATAAGAGGAAAACGTTCATATTAGTCATCTTTTTTTTCTTTTTTTTCTGTCATGCATAAGTGTTTAAGTGTGCAGCTGTGTCCAGTTCCATCAGTTCATGGGTGCAGTTGCTCACCCTTGCAGACAGGGGGCAGTCCACTCCACTGGGACGGGTGTCCAGGGACACAGTGGAGGACGGGTTCCCCCAGCAGCTGGTGTCCAGGCAGGCAGGAGTACTGCAGAGTGTCCCCTGGCTGGAAGTGCAGCTGCTGGGTGCTGGGGACCCCATAGGTGGGGGTTCCAGGGTGACTGCAGGGCTCGAACGTCTCAGCTGGAAGAAGAAAACACACATTTGGAAAGTATTAGTGAGTCCCACCTGTTCTATGAACGAGCTCAGCTGTTCTGGACCCAGGACGGGATGAACCTCATCTAAAGCAGAAAAACACATTTAAGGCAGGGGTCCCAAACGTGTGTGCCAGGGCCACATGCAGCCCACCAAAGGGTCCAGTCCCACCCCTGGGACCAGTTAGTACAGTCAAAAATACCACTGTCGTCAACTGATTTAAGCAAAAAAATAAAAATAATTTTAGCTTGAATTAAGGAAAAAAGGTTGAATTAAGCAAAAAACAAACAAACAAAATTCTTCAGTTAAGTTAAAAAAAAGTATATTATTTTATTATTATTATTATTATTATTATTATTATATTAATATTCATACAAAATATTAATTGCTATATAGTGATCATAAGGAATAGAAATTGGGGGTAGCAGTACATAAGTTTTTACGTCCTCCTACTCCTTTTTGAGCATGTATCATTTCATTTATTTTTTTTATTAATTATTATTTTAATTTTTTTTTGTTTGCTTATCAATCATTTCTGTACCAGTACTTATATTTTGTTGGTTGATTTTAGTTTTGATTTCACTGTCGACATGTTCGCAATAAAGATTTCATTCATTCATTCATTCATTCATTCATTCATTCATCTTTGTAAAAATAAAATGTTAACACAGTCTACTCTTTCAGTTTGCTTTGTTCATTAAATTCAATCTAATTAATTGTTTTTATTGGGATATATTTTCTGTCCACATTTAAACTAGTTGTGCAGGGGTGTACATGTCAGTGTTCAACGGGGGGCGCTATAGGCCTGTGTATGTACATTTAATTTTCAATAATAGAACCAGTGAAATCACCTGTTAACACCAGCTCAGTCATGTGTAAATTTACAGTTTTATTTTATTTTATATTATTGTATTGTATTTTACTTTATTTTATTTTATTTATTATATTTAATTTAATTTTACTCTATATTATTTTATTATATTTAAGTTTATTATATTTTCTTTTATTTTATATTGTTGCAGTGGTTTTCAACCTTGGGGTCGGGACCCCACCTGAGGTCGCCTGGAATTCAAATGGGGTCACCTGAAATTTCTAGCAATTGGTATTTGTGTTTTGGATGATTTTTAGGTGTTTTTTGGGGTGTTTTGGTTCATTTTTGGGTGATTTTTAGGTGGGGTGTTTTTTTTAAATTTTTTTTTTTAAATTATTATCAATTTTTTGGTGATCTTTAGGTGGTTTTTGGATAACTTCTGGGTGATTTTTAGGTGGTTTTTTTTTCATTGTTGGGTGATTTTTAGGTGGTTCTCGGTGGGTTTTTTTTTTTTTTTTGGTGATTTTTGGGTGGTTTTGGGGTAATTTTTAGGTGATTTTTCAGTGATTTTTCAGTAATTTTTTGGTGATTAGAGCGGATTTTGGGTTAGTACAAAAGAGCATAAATAATATTTTATCAATTTAGAGGAAGAATTTTTAAAATCATAGCCATAGATAAAAAAAATAAAAAAAAATTAGTGTTGATCTAAATTCAGTCCAAACCGTCTGTGAGTCATTTTAGTAACAAAGAGAACTAGAAAAGCAGTCGCAGAGCGCAGACCTCCTCCAAGACACTTCTGCCTGGTCTTCCTTGTGCCAGGTTCAACATTTCCTGAACATTTCCTGATAATCCGTCCATAACTTTGGGAGTTATTTTGCTAATAAACACACAAACACACAAAGTGAAGTGATCCCAGTTCCTCCTGGTGGAGGTAAAACTGAACCCAGATGAACCAATGCATGATATCTATCCCATAATATAAAACTAGTCTGACATTAGTCCTCATTGTTGTGGATCCTAGAACTCCCATTATTCCAGGACTCAAAAAGCTAATGAGGCCAATGAGCCTGGTTTAGTTAAAGCCGTTAGTGTCCCAGGAGTGGAAGTGTGGAACTGGGCGTCTGTACCGCCTTTAAATCTACTCAAATATCACACATGTACTCCAATTCTTAACCCTCTACTAGGCAGGTGACTATTTTTGGTCATTTCCACATACAAGGGTTAAAGGTGGACGTTTGGGTCTTTAAAGGTTCATTTGGGTCTGTAAGGGTTCGTTTGGGTCTGTAAGGGTTCGTTTGGGTCTGTAAGGGTTCGTTTGGGTCTGTAAGGGTATGTTTGGGTCTTTAAGGGTTCGTTTGGGTCTGTAAGGGTTCGTTTGGGTCTGTAAGGGTTCGTTTGGGTCTTTAAGGGTTCGTTTGGATCTGTAAGGGTTCGTTTGGGTCTTTAAGGGTTCGTTTGGGTCTTTAAGGGTTCGTTTGGGTCTTTAAAGGTTCATTTGGGTCTTTAAGGGTTCGTTTGGGTCTGTAAGGGTTCGTTTGGATCTGTAAGGGTTCGTTTGGGTCTTTAAGGGTTCGTTTGGGTCTGTAAGGGTTCGTTTGGGTCTGTAAGGGTTCGTTTGGGTCTGTAAGGGTTCGTTTGGGTCTGTAAGGGTTCGTTTGGGTCTGTAAGGGTTCGTTTGGGTCTGTAAGGGTTCGTTTGGGTCTGTAAGGGTTCGTTTGGGTCTTTAAGGGTTCGTTTGGATCTGTAAGGGTTCGTTTGGGTCTTTAAGGGTTCGTTTGGGTCTTTAAGGGTTCGTTTGGGTCTTTAAAGGTTCATTTGGGTCTTTAAGGGTTCGTTTGGGTCTGTAAGGGTTCGTTTGGATCTGTAAGGGTTCTGTTTGGGTCTGTAAGGGTTCTGTTTGGGTCTGTAAGGGTTTTGTTTGGGTCTGTAAGGGTTCTGTTTGGGTCTGTAAGGGTTTTGTTTGGGTCTGTAAGGGTTCTGTTTGGGTCTGTAAGGGTTTTGTTTGGGTCTGTAAGGGTTTTGTTTGGGTCTGTAAGGGTTTGTTTGGGTCTGTAAGGGTTCGTTTGGGTCTTTAAGGGTTCGTTTGGATCTGTAAGGGTTCGTTTGGGTCTTTAAGGGTTCGTTTGGGTCTTTAAGGGTTCGTTTGGATCTGTAAGGGTTCGTTTGGGTCTGTAAGGGTTCGTTTGGATCTGTAAGGGTTCGTTTGGGTCTGTAAGGGTTCGTTTGGGTCTTTAAGGGTATGTTTGGGTCTGTACAGGTTCGTTTGGGTCTGTAAGGGTTCGTTTGGGTCTGTAAGGGTTCGTTTGGATCTGTAAGGGTTTGTTTGGGTCTTTAAGGGTTCGTTTGGGTCTGTAAGGGTTCGTTTGGGTCTGTAAGGGTTCGTTTGGGTCTGTAAGGGTATGTTTGGGTCTTTAAGGGTTCGTTTGGGTCTGTAAGGGTTCATTTGGGTCTGTAAGGGTTCGTTTGGGTCTTTAAGGGTTCGTTTGGATCTGTAAGGGTTCGTTTGGGTCTTTAAGGGTTCGTTTGGGTCTTTAAGGGTTCGTTTGGATCTGTAAGGGTTCGTTTGGGTCTGTAAGGGTTCGTTTGGGTCTGTAAGGGTATGTTTGGGTCTTTAAGGGTTCGTTTGGGTCTTTAAGGGTATGTTTGGGTCTGTAAGGGTTCGTTTGGGTCTGTAAGGGTTCGTTTGGGTCTGTAAGGGTTCGTTTGGGTCTGTAAGGGTATGTTTGGGTCTTTAAGGGTTCGTTTGGGTCTGTAAGGGTATGTTTGGGTCTTTAAAGGTTCATTTGGGTCTTTAAGGGTTCGTTTGGGTCTGTAAGGGTTCGTTTGGATCTGTAAGGGTTCGTTTGGGTCTGTAAGGGTTCGTTTGGGTCTGTAAGGGTTCGTTTGGATCTGTAAGGGTTCGTTTGGGTCTGTAAGGGTTCGTTTGGGTCTTTAAGGGTATGTTTGGGTCTGTAAGGGTTCGTTTGGGTCTTTAAGGGTTCGTTTGGATCTGTAAGGGTTCGTTTGGGTCTTTAAGGGTATGTTTGGGTCTGTAAGGGTATGTTTGGGTCTGTAAGGGTTCGTTTGGGTCTGTACAGGTTCGTTTGGGTCGTTAAGGGTTCGTTTGGGTCTTTAAGGGTTCGTTTGGATCTGTAAGGGTTCGTTTGGGTCTTTAAGGGTTCGTTTGGGTCTTTAAGGGTTCGTTTGGATCTGTAAGGGTTCGTTTGGGTCTTTAAGGGTTTCTTTTGGGTCTTTAAGGGTATGTTTGGGTCTGTAAGGGTTCATTTGGGTCTTTAAGGGTTCGTTTGGGTCTGTAAGGGTATGTTTGGGTCTTTAAAGGTTCATTTGGGTCTGTAAGGGTTCGTTTGGGTCTGTAAGGGTTCGTTTGGGTCTTTAAGGGTATGTTTGGATCTGTAAGGGTTCGTTTGGGTCTTTAAGGGTATGTTTGGGTCTGTAAGGGTATGTTTGGGTCTTTAAAGGTTCATTTGGGTCTGTAAGGGTATGTCTGGGTCTGTAAGGGTTCGTTTGGGTCTTTAAGGGTTCGTTTGGATCTGTAAGGGTTCGTTTGGGTCTTTAAGGGTATGTTTGGGTCTGTAAGGGTATGTTTGGGTCTGTAAGGGTTCGTTTGGGTCTGTAAGGGTTCATTTGGGTCTTTAAGGGTTCGTTTGGGTCTGTAAGGGTATGTTTGGGTCTTTAAGGGTTCGTTTGGGTCTTTAAGGGTTCGTTTGGGTCTTTAAGGGTTCGTTTGGGTCTGTAAGGGTTTGTTTGGGTCTTTAAGGGTTTGTTTGGGTCTTTAAGGGTTCGTTTGGGTCTTTAAGGGTTCGTTTGGGTCTGTAAGGGTCTGTTTGGGTCTTTAAGGGTTCGTTTGGGTCTTTAAGGGTACGTTTGGGTCTGTAAGGGTTCGTTTGGGTCTTTAAGGGTTCGTTTGGGTCTGTAAGGGTTCGTTTGGGTCTGTAAGGGTTCGTTTGGGTCTGTAAGGGTTCGTTTGGGTCTTTAAGGGTTCGTTTGGGTCTTTAAGGGTACGTTTGGGTCTTTAAGGGTTCGTTTGGGTCTGTAAGGGTACGTTTGGGTCTTTAAGGGTTCGTTTGGGTCTTTAAGGGTACGTTTGGGTCTTTAAGGGTTCGTTTGGGTCTGTAAGGGTTCGTTTGGGCCTTTAAGGGTTAAACTTTGACATTTTTCGGACATATCAGTTCAGACATAAGGTTCACATCATCAACTCATTAAATTCTGTTAATGCGTGTGATTGGACGGTTTGGAATCTTTGCGGGGGGGTGGGGGTGGGGTCATTTCCTGTCCCGGACGTCCTGACTTCCTGCTGCTGCTTTGTTTGTGGAACTGGACCCGCCTCCTCCGTCTGATTCAAATCTAATTTCCTCTTCGTTCTCCTCGTTCTTGTGACCGTCCTGTCCGGGCCTCGTGCATTTTCAGGTCTACACGCGTATGACGGAAGGAGAATAATAATGTCACCGACAACGGACACGACAGGAGACGACGAGCCAGGACACCGATCTGAGAAAGACCACGATTATAGAGCCAAGAAGACCATTATTTAGTCCAAATGTAGAAAGAAAAGGAAGGGAAACTTTCCTTCAACAAACTGTGTTCAGACCCAGGAGGCACAACTGGACCTGGATCAACCTGGAGGTGGTTTTTAGGTGGGCTTTTTGTTACATTTTGGGGGATTTTTTAGGTGGTTTGGGGGTTTTTTGTGGTTCTTGGCAATTTTTTTGTGATTTTGGGGTGTTTTTGGTGGTTTTTTGTGTTTTTGGGTGATTTTAAGGTGGTTTTGGGGTGGTTTTTGGTGATTTTTGGTTGTTTTTTTGTGTTTTTTGGTGATTTTAAGGTGATTTTTTTTGGCTGTTTTTTGTGTTTTTTGGTGATTTTAAGGTGATTTTTTTTGGCTGTTTTTTGTGTTTTTTAGTGATTTTTGGCTGTTTTTTTTTTTTTTTTTTGGTGATTTTAAGGTGATTTTTTTTGGCTGTTTTTGTGTTTTTTAGTGATTTTTGGCTGTTTTTTGTGTTTTTTGGTGATTTTTTTGGCTGTTTTTTGTGTATTTTAGTGATTTTTGGCTGTTTTTTGTGTTTTTTTGGTGATTTTAAGGTGATTTTTTTGGCTGTTTTTTGGTGATTTTTGGCTGTTTTTATTGGTTTTGGTGATTTTTAGGTGGTTTTGGGATTTTTTGGGGGGGGTTATTTTTGGGTGGGTCCTGACGTAATACATGACCACGCAGACACACTGTGTTTACAGAAGGACATGTGGAGGCCTCTGGTATCAGCGTGTGTGGAACTGATAAAGTTTGTGTCCGGCTGAAGTCGGCACCATTCCAGTCAAATAATTTGAAGCATTAGATTCAAACACAGCTCAGCCTGGTTTGTTGCTCTGGTCTTTTATGGTGTGTAGAAGCCACTAATGTAAAAACAACTGAGAGCCTAATACATTTGCCATGTTTAAAACGTAACAGGCCAATAGTGTACTAAAAGTCCTGAACCGATGACGTAGTAGCTTTTGGACAATAACGTTATAATTTATGACATTATTTGACTGAGTTATTACATTTGCAAAGAACTTTTTTTTTACCAGGACAATAACGTAATTACCAACCAATAAGTTATAACGTTATTAGGCAAAAGTTATTACGTTATCGGTTCAGGACTTTTAGTACGTTATTGGCTCATTACATTTTAAAAAGAGAGAATTTATTACGTTATCGGCCGCTATTAATTTATTGGCTTCTACATGGTGCAACAGCTGCTCCGTCTGTACAACAAAGTATTTGGATGTGGAGGCGGAGTCAGGAGCGGTGGGAGGCGGAGTCAGATTAGGACCACATATAAAAGTGGTCTGGGTCAGATTAGGACCACATATAAAAGTGGTCTGGGTCAGATTAGGACCACATATGAAAGTGGTCTGGGTCAGATTAGGACCACATATGAAAGTGGTCTGGGTCAGATTAGGACCACATATGAAAGTGTTCCGGGTCAGATTTAGGACCACATATGAAAGTGGTCTGGGTCAGATTAGGACCACATATGAAAGTGGTCTGGGTCAGATTTAGGACCACATATGAAAGTGGTCTGGGTCAGATTAGGACCACATATGAAAGTGTTCCGGGTCAGATTTAGGACCACATATGAAAGTGGTCTGGGTCAGATTAGGACCACATATGAAAGTGGTCTGGGTCAGATTAGGACCACATATGAAAGTGGTCTGGGTCAGATTAGGACCACATATGAAAGTGTTCCGGGTCAGATTTAGGACCACATATGAAAGTGGTCTGGGTCAGATTAGGACCACATATGAAAGTGGTCTGGGTCAGATTTAGGACCACATATGAAAGTGGTCTGGGTCAGATTAGGACCACATATGAAAGTGTTCCGGGTCAGATTTAGGACCACATATGAAAGTGGTCTGGGTCAGATTAGGACCACATATGAAAGTGGTCTGGGTCAGATTAGGACCACATATGAAAGTGTTCTGGGTCAGATTTAGGACCACATATGAAAGTGTTCTGGGTCAGATTTAGGACCACATATGAAAGTGTTCCGGGTCAGATTTAGGACCACATATAAAAGTGGTCTGGGTCAGATTAGGACCACATATGAAAGTGGTCTGGGTCAGATTAGGACCACATATGAAAGTGGTCTGGGTCAGATTAGGACCACATATGAAAGTGGTCTGGGTCAGATTAGGACCACATATGAAAGTGGTCTGGGTCAGATTAGGACCATATATGAAAGTGGTCTGGGTCAGATTTAGGACCACATATGAAAGT
This sequence comes from Sphaeramia orbicularis, assembly GCF_902148855.1. Classification (NCBI taxonomy): domain Eukaryota; kingdom Metazoa; phylum Chordata; class Actinopteri; order Kurtiformes; family Apogonidae; genus Sphaeramia; species Sphaeramia orbicularis. The sequence continues at coordinate 72,134 of NW_021941608.1, read as the reverse complement.
GTTCCGGGTCAGATTTAGGACCACATATGAAAGTGGTCCGGGTCAGATTAGGACCACATATGAAAGTGTTCTGGGTCAGATTTAGGACCACATATGAAAGTGTTCTGGGTCAGATTTAGGACCACATATGAAAGTGTTCCGGGTCAGATTTAGGACCACATATGAAAGTGGTCTGGGTCAGATTAGGACCACATATGAAAGTGTTCCGGGTCAGATTTAGGACCACATATGAAAGTGTTCCGGGTCAGATTAGGACCACATATGAAAGTGTTCCGGGTCAGATTTAGGACCACATATGAAAGTGTTCTGGGTCAGATTAGGACCACATATGAAAGTGTTCTGGGTCAGATTAGGACCACATATGAAAGTGTTCCGGGTCAGATTTAGGACCACATATGAAAGTGTTCTGGGTCAGATTAGGACCACATATGAAAGTGTTCTGGGTCAGATTTAGGACCACATATGAAAGTGTTCTGGGTCAGATTTAGGACCACATATGAAAGTGTTCCGGGTCAGATTTAGGACCACATATGAAAGTGTTCCGGGTCAGATTTAGGACCACATATGAAAGTGGTCTGGGTCAGATTAGGACCACATATGAAAGTGTTCCGGGTCAGATTTAGGACCACATATGAAAGTGTTCTGGGTCAGATTAGGACCACATATGAAAGTGTTCTGGGTCAGATTTAGGACCACATATGAAAGTGGTCTGGGTCAGATTAGGACCACATATGAAAGTGGTCCGGGTCAGATTGAGGTCCATGTGGTCTCATGTCAGTCCTATCCTGTTCCATGTCACTGCTGATCTTAGGTCCGGTCCTGAGGCGGCTCATACGTACGCAGACATCGGGGCAGGTTCTGGGTCCACCTGGGTCCTGCCGGTCCTCGGCTGTAGCAGGTCAGCAGACTGTTCCCGGACAGACTGAAGCCTTTGTTGCAGATGTACTGGACGGTGGAACCCACGGTGAAATGAGGAGCGGACAGAACCCGCCTGCTGTGATCCACCTTCCCCGGGTCAGCGCAGGACACCACTGGAAACACAGCCAGGTTATCATGGTTAAGGAAAACCGAGCGAACCACCGCGCAGAACCAAACAGAGGAAGAACATGCAAAAGGAACACTGAAGAGGTAAACACGACTAAGAATAAAAAAGGACAATAAATGAATAACATGTCAGATTCAAATATCAACATAAACAAAAAAAAGAGATAAAGAAAATGTAAATAGAAAGCAACGCAGAAATAAATGCAGGGATAAAAATTAAATAAGGAAAAATATAAATAAGGACAAAATAAACAGATAAATGGTACAGAAATGAACTCAGCAAGCCATTTTTATATTTCTGTATATATGTTTTAATATGGCAGGTTCAGTCCTCCATACATGCATTATATATACTTGCATTTAAATACCTATTAAGGATATATATACAAATATATATATATATATATATAAATGTATACACACACACACACACATATATATATGTCAAACATCATACTGTTGCTAAAAATATGTGCTGTGTTTGCTTTCATTTGTCTAACTGTTGCTTTCATATAATTGTGTTAAATTTCTGTATTTTGTCCTTTCGCTCCTTTCAGCTGCACATAAACACATGAACATACTGTATTATACACAAAGCATCCTGTAGTGGAGTACCTGTCTGAGAAAGGACACTGTTACTGGACTATTGGGTCCACATGGGAACAGGACAAAGAAACAGAAAAACCTAGAAAAAAAAACCTCCTTTATGTTCTGGAAATAGAGTCAGCAGAACAGAGGAGGTGTTTGTAAAAGCAGAGCAGTACAAGGGTATGAGGGCTCTGGGTCTGGGTCCAAGTCTGGAATAGGGTCTGGGTCTAGGTTAGGGTCCGAGTCTGGGTCTGGGCTTAGGTCAAGGTTAGGGTCTGGGCCTGGATCTGGGTCTGGTTCTAGGATTGCAGCATCCTTAAACCTGGACTTGAGTGACAGATGCCCAGTCCACATTCAGCCCCATGTGATTTCATGTGGGCGGGGCCAGTAAAAAACTGAAAAGTGTAAAAATTGGAAATGTTCACATGTGCAAATCTGAAAAACATGAGAAACCTTGAGAAATGTCTGAAGAAAAAACTGCAATTTTATCAGTTTTCTGCCTCAGTTTATCACAGAGTAGCATGGGGGGGGGGGGTGTCATCAGGCCGGCACATGCGTTAAGACGGCCCTGGTCCCTAGTCCAGGTCAGTGGTGGAGAGCTTCCATCCATCTGCAGTGGATGAGCTCCAGGACACTCCCCCTCTGCAGGACACTCCCCCCTCTCCAGGACACTCCCCCTCTCCAGGACACTCCCCCTCTCCAGGACACTCCCCCCTCTCCAGGACACTCCCTCCTCTCCAGGACACTCCCCCCTCTGCAGGACACTCTCCCTCTCCAGGACACTCCCCCCTCTCCAGGACACTCCCCCTCTCCAGGACACTCCCCCCTCTCCAGGACACTCCCCCCTCTGCAGGACACTCCCCCTCTCCAGGACACTCCTCCCTCTGCAGGACACTCCCCCCTCTCCAGGACACTCCCCCTCTCCAGGACACTCACCCTTCTCCAGGACACTCCCCCCTCTCCAGGACACTCCCCCCTCCAGGACACTCACCCCTCTCCAGGACACTCACACTCCCCCTCTCCAGGACACTCCCCCTTCTCCAGGACACTCCCCCCTCCAGGACACTCCTCCCTCTCCAGGACACTCCCCCCTCTCCAGGACACTCCCCCCTCTCCAGGACACTCCCTCCTCTCCAGGACACTCCCCCTCTCCAGGACACTCACCCCTCTCCAGGACACTCCCCCTCTCCAGGACACTCACCCCTCTCCAGGACACTCCCTCCTCTCCAGGACACTCCCTCCTCTCCAGGACACTCACCCCTCTCCAGGACACTCACCCCTCTCCAGGACACTCCCTCCTCTCCAGGACACTCCCCCTCTCCAGGACACTCCCCCCTCTCCAGGACACTCACCCCTCTCCAGGACACTCCCCCTCTCCAGGACACTCACCCCTCTCCAGGACACTCACCCCTCTCCAGGACACTCCCCCCTCTCCAGGACACTCCCCCTCTCCAGGACACTCACCCCTCTCCAGGACACTCCCTCCTCTCCAGGACACTCCCCCTCTCCAGGACACTCCCCCCTCTCCAGGACACTCCCCCCTCTCCAGGACACTCCCCCTCTCCAGGACACTCACCCCTCTCCAGGACACTCACCCCTCTCCAGGACACTCCCCCTCTCCAGGACACTCACCCCTCTCCAGGACACTCACCCCTCTCCAGGACACTCACCCCTCTCCAGGACACTCCCTCCTCTCCAGGACACTCCCCCCTCTCCAGGACACTCCCCCCTCTCCAGGACACTCACCCCTCTCACAGGTGGGAAGGTCTCCACTCCAGGTGAGGTCCCACTGGCACATGAGCAGCTCCGCCCCCACCACCTGGTAACCGGGGTAACACTGGTAGGTAACCACGGTGCCCTGGACCAGCTCCGGGTGGGAGGAGCTCTTCCAGCCGTTGGAGATCTCTGGAAGCTCCGGACAGGTGTCGTTACGAGCAACTTCTGCAGAGGACAGAGGAGGAGAATGTGGTTAAAAGTGCACAGGTTTTTCTGAAGAAATGTCAGTTTTTCAGGTTCGTCACATTTTTGTTTGGATAGTTTATAAAAGTAACTATTTTCATCATTTAATGGAGTATTTTTTCCACTAGAACACTGTGCAGGTGTCATTCTTTCTGGGTTCTTCTGTTCTTCTTTTCCTGGTCGGGTCCACTGCAGATCAGATCAGACTGAATGTGGAACCTGACAGAACAGCAGTTTGAGAACCCTGCAGTAGCATATGAGCGCTAGCTAGGCTAATTAGCGAAGTGGCGGACAGACCATATAATTCATGTTTTTGGAGAAACTGCTACATTAATGTGTCATTCAGTCATTTTTAGGTGGTTTAAGGGGATTTTTAGGTAAGTTTTAGGTGGTTTTTGGTGATTTTTGGGGATGTTTTTGGTGATTTTTAGGTGGGATTTTTTTTGTAACTTTTGAGTGATTTTTAGGTGGTTTTTGTGGCTTTTGGTGATTTTTTAGGATGTTTTTGGTGATTTTTTGGTGGGATTTTTTTTGTAATTTTTGGGTGATTTTTAGGTGGTTTTTGTGGCTTTTGGTGATTTTTAAAGATGTTTTTGGTGATTTTTAGGTGTTTTTTTTGTAATTTTGGGGTGATTTTTAGGTGTTTTTTGGGCATTTTTTGTGTTTTTAGGTGGTTTAAGGGGGATTTTTAGGTAAGTTTTAGGTGGTTTTTGGTGAGTTTTTGGTAGTTTTTGGTGATGTTTTGGGATGTTTTTGGTGATTTTTAGGTGGTTTAAGGGAGATTTTTAGGTAAGTTTTGGTGGTTTTTGGTGATTTTTTGGTGGTTTTTGGTGATTTTTAGGTGGGGTTTTTTTTGTAATTTTTGGGTGATTTGTAGGTGGTTTTTGGGGCTTTTGATGATTTTTAGGTGGTTTAAGGGGGGGTTTTAGGTAAGTTTTAGGTGGTTTTTGTTAATTTTTGGGTGATTTTTGGTTAATTTTTGTTAATTGTTGGGTGATTTTTGGGTGGTTTTTGAGTGATTACAGAAGAGCATGAATAATATATTTTCAATTTAGAGGTAGAGTTTTTAAAATCATAGCCATGGATAAAAAAAAAAAAAAAAAAAATCATAGTTACTGTTGATCTAAATTCAGTCCAAACCATCTGTGAGTCATTTGAGAATAACTGAACCCAAACGAACCAATGCGCTGCTGCCTATCCCGGACTGACCATTTAATATAATTCATGTTTTTGGAGAAACTGTTTGAGTCAAAGGTCGCGCGTTTAACAGTGGACGACATTAATGCGTCATTCATTCATTAAGGATTAAATGAGTAATCTGGGGAAAAGTAATGAGGTATAACACAAAACTACTTTTAGGCAGTTGCATCATGGATGAAAGTCAGTCGTGTTCATCTGAGTTTCTCCTTCACTCCCTGATCGTAAACACCGGCGTTCTTCTAAACCACGCAGTCGTTCTACAACTCACCGAAGAAATGGACGATGAATCCGTTGCCGTAGCCGTAGACGTTGGTGGCGGGGTCGGACTGGAACTGGATGGTGGCGTCTGCGGTGGAGGTGTAGAGTTTGAAGCGGGACCTGGAGCCTCCGTACTGACCCAGGAGTTTGGCCGTCAGGTCATCACCGTCGTAAAAGGTCAAAAGGTCATTTTTTCCGATGTTCAGTCTAGAAAAGAAACCACACACACGACACAATGTCTGTATTTAGTCATCTGTCTGTCTGTCTGTCTGTCTGTCTGTCTATCTATCGTTCTATCTATCGTTCTGTCCGTCTGTCCATCTGTCTGTCTGAGTTTTAGGATCAGATAAACTATAGTATTATCCAGGGTCTCCTAGAAAATGTGACCTTATTTTATCACTTAATCATTTGTTTCAAATGTGTTTGCTGTTTTTGATCAGAAAAGTGTTGTTGTTTATATTGTTGTGTTTTCAGGAACAGACTTTCAGTTCACTGCAGCAGTTCACTGCGACAGAAAAGGCCTTCTGTGTCCTGAAGAACACCCAAAACTCAGTCAAATGTGAACGCGCAACGTGAATTTGTTCGAAAATTTCATTAACAAGCGTCAACAGGAAAGCAGATTTGGACGTAGCATGAGAAGTTTCCAGAGGAACAATGTTTGTGTTGGAAAAAAGGATGTGGACGAGCGGCGGTTTCAGAAGAGGTGGTGAAGCAAGTTCAGGAAACATTTAGTCCAAGTCCAAAGAAGTCTGTGCCGAGAGAACTTTAGAACATTATAAACCAGTGTTCAGAACTCAGAACTCCTCCTTCAGCCTGAACTCTGTGCATGTGTGGATCCACTCTTTCTGTTTAAATCCAACAGTTTCCAGGTTGTTCCATACACAGAAACAGTTGAATCTGGTCCCAGTCATGTGTCTGTCCAATTAGATTCAATTCACATCAATATTAGTTGAGTTCTAATTTTAAATGTGTGGGAAATGGGATTTTCAGTGTTCAGTGTAAATGTCCACAGAGTCCACATTCCACAGTGGATGTGGACAATTTAGTTCCACATACAAGAGACTGTTCTAAGCTACAGGTGGATCCAACTGGAGGAGAATCGGAGTCGTTTGGAATTTTGGATGAATTTTGGAAAATGTCTCAGTGATGACAGATGGAAAACTGTAGATGTTGTGACCTTGCTGTGACCTTGAACTTTGTCCTACTGGGACCAAAATGGACTGGGCTGGTCCCAGGGCCTAGGCCTATCTGTGGGGAAGATCTGGGAAAGATGGGTGGAAGAGTTTTACACTAAAGATGAACAGACAAACAAACAAACACACACACAACTGCACAAACAAACAAACACACAAATGCACAAACAAACACACAAAGCAAAGTAATCACAATCCCTCCTGGAGGAGGGAACTACCATCTCCCAGAATTTTTTTGTTTGAAATTTGAAGAATAAAGCATTTTTTGTCCAAAATCAATCCTACTAAGTCTCCTTTCTCCTGACCATTCTAACCTGCTGTTCTTTCAGGTTCCACATTCGGTCTGATCTGATCTGCAGTGGACCCAACCAGGAAAAGAAGAACAGAAGAACCCAGAAAGAATGACAACTGAATTTTTTTCCCTTTGTTTTAGTGCAAAAAACCCAATTAAATTATGATTAATTCAATTCAAGATTTAATTAAATCAAGATTTTTTATTTTTTATTTTTTGGCTTAATTCAAGAATTTTTTTGCTAAATTTAAGAATTTTTTTTTTTGCTTAATTCAAGATTTTTTTTTTGCTTAATTCAAAATTTTTCGTAAATGTAAGATTTTTTTTGCTTAATTCAAGATTTTTAGCTAAATTTAAGATTTTTTTTGCTTAATTCAAGTTTTTTTTTTTTTTTTTTTCTTAATTCAAGATTTTTTTTTTGCTTATTTCAAGATTTTTTGTACTTAATTGAAGATTATTATTATTATTTTTGGCTTAATTCAAGATTTGTTTTGCTTAACTCAAGATTGTTTTTTTTACTTAATTAAAGATTTTTTTTTTTTTGGCTTCATTCAAGTTTTTTTCCTTAATTCAGTTCAAGACTGTGGAATTTTTGACTTTGCAAAAACATTCCAGGGGTCGGATTGGAACCTTTGGCAGGACGCATGTTTGACACCCCTGGTCTAAATATTCATGATTTTGTTCCATTATTTTATAACTCTTTTTCTTCCTCTTCTTTTTCTTCTCCTTCTTCTTCTTCATGTGAAATGTTGGCGCTCTATCGCCCTCTACAGCCCAGCTGCCTCTGTTCTGTTCTCAACAGGCCGGATCATGCATTCATTTTCAATTTAAACGCTCAAATGATGTTCAAACAAATCTGCTGCTTTTAATTTGGTCCCAGTGATGAATTCAATTACTGCCAGTAAACTTCCTAATTACCAGAAAAAAAATAAATAAATAAATAAAAAAAAATTAGAAGAAAATCAAAAGAGGGAACAAATCATTGTTGTGATTCAACTGAAAATGATCAGTCTGGTACACACACACACACACACACACACACACACACACACACATATATATATATATATATATATATATATATATATATATATATATATATATATATATATATATATACACATACATATACAGTACAGGCCAAAAGTTTGGACACACCTTCTCATTCTTTGCATTTTCTTTATTTTCATGACTATTTTCATTGTAGATTCTCACTGAAGGCATCAAAACTATGAATGAACACATGTGGAATTATGTACTTAACAAAAAAGTGTGAAATAACTGAAAACATCTCTTATATTCTAGTTTCTTCAAAGTATCCACCCTTAGCTCTGATGACTGTTTTGCACACTCTTGGCATTCTCTTGATGAGCTTCCAGAGGTAGTCACCTGAAATGGTTTCCTAACAGTCTTGAAGAAGAAGAAACAGTTGAGCGTTTGGTCATAAAAATGAAAAGAAGTTATGTAAAAGACAGTATGTATTATTTTTAATTAGGTTTTATTTTGGAAAAAAACAAAACAAAACATAGTGTGTGTACTTTTTCGTCTGTGTGCAAATTGTCACATACCCACAAGACTACGCAAAAAACCTCTGTTTATGAACATAAAGAGAAAAGAAGTCCGCACCACCTGAGGGTCAGAGCCTGGACCTCTGAGTGACCGTCCAGACCACACTGAGCAGACACAACTACTGACCGACTGTTAGAACTGACAACAGACACAACTACTGACCGACTGTAAGAACTGACAACAGACACAACTACTGACCGACTGTAAGAACTGAGCAGACACAACTACTGACCGACTCTTAGAACTGACAACAGACACAACTACTGACCGACTGTTAGAACTGAGCAGACACAACTACTGACCGACTGTTAGAACTGACAACAGACACAACTACTGACCGACTGTAAGAACTGAGCAGACACAACTACTGACCGACTGTTAGAACTGACAACAGACACAACTACTGACCGACTGTTAGAACTGAGCAGACACAACTACTGACCGACTGTTAGAACTGACAACAGACACAACTACTGACCGACTGTAAGAACTGAGCAGACACAACTACTGACCGACTGTTAGAACTGACAACAGACACAACTACTGACCGACTGTTAGAACTGAGCAGACACAACTACTGACCGACTGTAAGAACTGACAACAGACACAACTACTGACCGACTGTTAGAACTGAGCAGACACAACTACTGACCGACTGTTAGAACTGAGCAGACACAACTACTGACCGACTGTTAGAACTGACAACAGACACAACTACTGACCGACTGTAAGAACTGACAACAGACACAACTACTGACCGACTGTAAGAACTGAGCAGACACAACTACTGACCGACTGTTAGAACTGAGCAGACACAACGACTGACCGACTATTAGAACTGACAACAGACACAACTACTGACCGACTGTTAGAACTGACAACAGACACAACTACTGACCAACTGTAAGAACTGACAACAGACACAACTACTGACCGACTGTTAGAACTGAGCAGACACAACTACTGACCGACTATTAGAACTGAGCAGACACAACGACTGACCGACTATTAGAACTGAGCAGACACATCGACTGACCGACTATTAGAACTGAGCAGACACAACGACTGACCGACTATTAGAACTGAGCAGACACAACTACTGACCGACTATTAGAACTGAGCAGACACAACGACTGACCGACTATTAGAACTGAGCAGACACAACGACTGACCGACTATTAGAACTGAGCAGACACAACTACTGACCGACTATTAGAACTGAGCAGACACAACTACTGACCGACTATTAGAACTGAGCAGACACAACGACTGACCGACTATTAGAACTGAGCAGACACAACCACTGACCAACTATTAGAACTGAGCAGACAAAACTGACCGACTATTAGAACTGATAACAGACACAACTACTGACCGACTATTAGAACTGATAACAGACACAACTACTGACCGACTGTTAGAACTGAGCAGACACAACAACTGACCGACTATTAGAACTGAGCAGACACAACGACTGACTGACTATTAGAACTGAGCAGACACAACTACTGACCGACTATTAGAACTGAGCAGACACAACTACTGACCGACTATTAGAACTGAGCAGACACAACGACTGACCGACTGTTAGAACTGAGCAGACACAACTACTGACCGACTATTAGAACTGAGCAGACACAACTACTGACCGACTGTTAGAACTGAGCAGACACAACTACTGACCGACTATTAGAACTGAGCAGACACAACTACTGACCGACTGTTAGAACTGAGCAGACACAACTACTGACCGACTGTTAGAACTGACAACAGACACAACTACTGACCGACTGTAAGAACTGACAACAGACACAACTACTGACCAACTGTTAGAACTGATAACAGACACAACTACTGACCGACTGTAAGAACTGACAACAGACACAACTACTGACCGACTGTTAGAACTGATAACAGACACAACTACTGACCGACTGTTAGAACTGAGCAGACACAACTACTGACCAACTGTTAGAACTGATAACAGACACAATTACTGACCGACTGTTAGAACTGAGAAGACACAACTACTGACCGACTATTAGAACTAAGCAGACACAACGACTGACCGACTATTAGAACTGAGCAGACACAACGACTGACCGACTATTAGAACTGAGCAGACACAACGACTGACTGACTATTAGAACTGAGCAGACACAACTACTGACCGACTATTAGAACTGAGCAGACACAACGACTGACCGACTATTAGAACTGAGCAGACACAACGACTGACCGACTATTAGAACTGAGCAGACACAACTACTGACCGACTATTAGAACTGAGCAGACACAACTACTGACCGACTGTAAGAACTGACAACAGACAACTACTGACCAACTGTTAGAACTGATAACAGACACAACTACTGACCGACTGTAAGAACTGACAACAGACACAACTACTGACCGACTGTTAGAACTGATAACAGACACAACTACTGACCGACTGTTAGAACTGAGAAGACACAACTACTGACCGACTATTAGAACTGAGCAGACACAACTACTGACCGACTGTTAGAACTGAGCAGACACAACTACTGACCGACTATTAGAACTGAGCAGACACAACGACTGACCGACTATTAGAACTGAGCAGACACAACTGACCGACTATTAGAACTGATAACAGACACAACTACTGACCGACTATTAGAACTGATAACAGACACAACTACTGACCGACTGTTAGAACTGAGCAGACACAACTACTGACCGACTATTAGAACTGAGCAGACACAACGACTGACCGACTATTAGAACTGAGCAGACACAACGACTGACCGACTATTAGAACTGAGCAGACACAACTACTGACCGACTATTAGAACTGATAACAGACACAACTACTGACCGACTATTAGAACTGAGCAGACACAACTACTGACCGACTATTAGAACTGAGCAGACACAACTACTGACCGACTATTAGAACTGAGCAGACACAACGACTGACCGACTATTAGAACTGAGCAGACACAACTACTGACCGACTGTTAGAACTGAGCAGACACAACTACTGACCGACTATTAGAACTGAGCAGACACAACGACTGACCGACTATTAGAACTGAGCAGACACAACGACTGACTGATAACAGACAGGATCAGCTGTCAAAGGTGCAGTCCACAGTAAAAGTACTCTTCAAACAAATCACACTTATTCCATAACCGTAGGTCCTATCCCAAAAATTCTTTCACTTGTTGATTCTGCAGACTTGTGTGAATGAAATGATGTATAACGTATGTGAAACCAGTCCAAAATGAATAAGCAGGAATTGCATGAATGTGGAGTAACTTTCAAAGGCAGATTGCCAACTTCCTGTTGGAGTTAGCTCATGAGTGTCAGTGTAGGATTTGTCGGCTCAATCAGACCAACATTTTGGCATTTGTTTCATGTTTCTGTGACATTCCTACTGGCCGCTAGGGCAGATTTTGTGTATTTTTTAGTACATAGATGGCGCTACAGAGTCCATTTTGGCATCTAAAGGGTTAATTTTGATATTGTATTAAAGTGTTCACCAGCCATGACATGTCTGCGAAATTTGGTGAGTTTTGGAGCATTTTACGGGGATCGAATGGCAGTTTAAAATGGAAAAAGTATAGAAAATAAATAAATTCTAATAAATCCATAACTGTACATCCCATCTCAAAAATGTTTGCATGTCAGAGTTGCGGTCAGTCCTGTGTACATATAGATATATAACATATGGGGAAAAAGTCCAAAGTGAAAAATCAGTTTCAGGCTTCGCAACTTTCCAGGCTTATTAAAAAGAAAAACTATGACAGTAATGACAAAGTTATGTACAGCTTTTTCTGAGAAGGGTTCACTCTATCTTTTGATGCTATTTAGAAGTCAGTACAACCAACGGTCTGGGAGGAGATAGTTTGACATTTTATTTTGAAAGGCAAATTGCAAACTTCCTGTTGGAGTTAGGTCATGGGTATGAGTGTATCATTTGTCGTGCTTTATAAAACTAAACTTCTGGTGTTGGTTCCATGTCTGTATGACATTCCTACTGGCCGCTAGGGTCGTTTCTGTTTTTGTTACATAGGTGGCGCTAGAGAGCACATTTTGGCACCTATGGGGTTAATTTTTACTTTTTTTTACTTTTTATTTTTTCGCCAGACCTGACATATGCATGTCAGTGAGTGTTGAGTTTTTGAGCATGTTTAGGGGGTCAAAGTCCAGCTGGAAGTGGGTGTCTGAATGATAATATAAAAACAAACAACAAACCGCTGGGTCCTGCCTTTGTGCTCGGCCCCTAAAACTGAGCCCAGTGACAGTGGAAGTGTGTGCAGCTGACAGATGACCGCCCATGCAAACACAAACACCAGCCACTCCACCCCTCTGTTCACAAACACACACACCTGCAGTGTCCTCTGGAAAAAAGGCCCAAATTAACAGTTCATCTTTAGTCACACTCTAAAAAAAACAAAAAAACAAAAACAAAAATGTAAAAGACCAGTATTATTCCAGCAGCAGGGGCGCCGAAAAAATACTGTTAAAAAATGTAAAATTACCATCTCATAAAAATACAGTAATTTTCCATAATTAAAATATAGTTTTTGCCCCAACTGCATATTTTTTTGACTTTTTAATGTTTAATAAAGAATATTTACATGTATTAAAACAATCCAATTTCCTATAAATATATATATATATATATATATATATATATATATATATATATATATATATATATATATATATATATATAATTTTCAGTGAGACTCAGTTGTCCAATCCACTGATAAAAACTGTATTTGGACAGTTTATCAGTGCTTATACATGTTATACATTCACAAAAATACATTTATTCAACATGTTTGTTGTGAAACCTCCTGTAATTACACAAGATATTTGTCAATTAACAAACAAGTCTGGTTCAACTGACAGAACGAATAATTCTTTTACGGGTAATTGTCAGTAATTTTATCTAATTTTATTATTTTTACAGTATTAAACTTTAAATTAACAGTTTAATCTCATCAATACAAAATAAATATTTGTGAAATTATGATACATTTGCAAATGTATTTTAACTGTATTTTTCTGTGGGAAAAGAAAACAATTCTTTTAAAAAATGGAAATTTTCTGGTTCTTCACAGTTAGGTTTTTCCTGTTCTTTTCCATTTGATATGTAAAATCACAGTCTGTTTTTGTCATTTCATTGATATTTTCCTGTATCTGAAAAATACAGGAAAAACTGTAAAATAAACAGTGAAAATTCTGTTAAATTACAGATTTTTTTTTTTTTTTACAGTGCAGGCATTTTTTTTTTTTTTGGCCATGTGTCGATTCCATCCACGCTTCTAGAACCTTTGATTTTTCCAGCGTTCCCTGGGTGATTAATAGCTCAATCTCAGTCCGGCTAATGAGTTTTATCAGGAGCCGCTGGTGATTAATTAGCAGCAGCACCGAGCATGTCACCGCTTTATTCAGCTTCAGCCGTTTCCTCTGCGCTCTAAACGCTCTGGACGTACAGATAGCCCCGCCCCAGGTGACGCTGACAACAGACGCTCTGCAGACGCTCGTCAAATCTGCCACGCGACGCCCTCCGACACTTTAACCCAACTAAGTGAAGGCGCTGATTTGGCGTGACGCCGACTGAAGGAAGTGTCCACATTAATCATCGTCATGACGACCACAGCGCAACAACTTTGGAGGAGTTAAAGGGAAACTGCTGTCATGTGTTTGAATTTCAACTGAGTTAAAGAGCTTTTAAGGGTTCTGGTGACACTGGCAAAGAACCCTTAAAGGCCCAAACGTCCACCTTTAACCCTTAAAGGCCCAAACGTCCACCTTTAACCCTTAAAGGCCCAAACGTCCACCTTTAACCCTTAAAGGCCCAAACGTCCACCTTTAACCCTTACAGAGCCAAACGTCCACCTTTAACCCTTAAAGGCCCAAACGTCCACCTTTAACCCTTAAAGGCCCAAACGTCCACCTTTAACCCTTAAAGGCCCAAACGTCCACCTTTAACCCTTAAAGAGCCAAACGTCCACCTTTAACCCTTAAAGAGCCAAACGTCCACCTTTAACCCTTAAAGGCCCAAACGTCCACCTTTAACACTTAAAGGCCCAAACGTCCACCTTTAACCCTTAAAGGCCCAAACGTCCACCTTTAACCCTTAAAGGCCCTAACATCCACCTTTAACCCTTAAAAGGCCCAAACGTCCACCTTTAATCCTTACAGACCCAAACGTCCACCTTTAACCCTTAAAGGCCCAAACGTCCACCTTTTATTCCTTACAGACCCAAATGTCCACCTTTAACCCTTACAGACCCAAACGTCCACCTTTAACCCTTACAGATCCAAACGTCCACCTTTAACCCTTAAAGGCCCAAACGTCCACCTTTAACCCTTAAAGGCCCAAACGTCCACCTTTAACCCTTAAAGAGCCAAACGTCCACCTTTAACCCTTACAGAGCCAAACGTCCACCTTTAACCCTTAAAGGCCCAAACGTCCACCTTTAACCCTTAAAGGCCCAAACGTCCACCTTTAACCCTTAAAGGCCCAAACGTCCACCTTTAACCCTTAAAGAGCCAAACGTCCACCTTTAACCCTTACAGAGCCAAACGTCCACCTTTAACCCTTACAGAGCCAAACGTCCACCTTTAACCCTTAAAGGCCCAAACGTCCACCTTTAACCCTTAAAGGCCCTAACATCCACCTTTAACCCTTAAAAGGCCCAAACGTCCACCTTTAATCCTTACAGACCCAAACGTCCACCTTTAACCCTTAAAGGCCCAAACGTCCACCTTTAACCCTTACAGACCCAAATGTCCACCTTTAACCCTTACAGACCCAAACGTCCACCTTTAACCCTTACAGATCCAAACGTCCACCTTTAACCCTTAAAGGCCCAAACGTCCACCTTTAACCCTTAAAGGCCCAAACGTCCACCTTTAACCCTTAAAGGCCCAAACGTCCACCTTTAACCCTTAAAGAGCCAAACGTCCACCTTTAACCCTTACAGAGCCAAACGTCCACCTTTAACCCTTAAAGGCCCAAACGTCCACCTTTAACCCTTAAAGGCCCAAACGTCCACCTTTAACCCTTAAAGGCCCAAACGTCCACCTTTAACCCTTAAAGGCCCTAACATCCACCTTTAACCCTTAAAAGGCCCAAACGTCCACCTTTAATCCTTACAGACCCAAACGTCCACCTTTAACCCTTAAAGGCCCAAACGTCCACCTTTAACCCTTACAGACCCAAACGTCCACCTTTAACCCTTACAGACCCAAACGTCCACCTTTAACCCTTACAGACCCAAACGTCCACCTTTAACCAGAGGTGGACAGCGCTAGTTAGTAATATTTTCCTCAGCATGACCCGCCCTACTCTGCCTCTGATTGGCTCATCAGTCCTCATGCCTAAAGTTAACCAATCTAATCACTGAAGGCAGGGAGTACTAGCCAATTAGAGGCAGCGTAGGGCGGGACATGGCTTCACCATCTGAGGGGGAAAATGGGTGATTTATCTCAGATATACGACTGAATGGAGCATCAGGAGGATTTAGAAGAGGATATAGGACTGAAAAATGAGGAAGTTTAGTCCGTATACCCTGGACTACAGCTCCGCCCCGACCCTGACTCTTCTGTTTGGTGGAACTGTCACTATCACCTAACAGGACAAACCCCACCCCTTAGTGTGAACAGAATGACAGTAGATGCTGAACAGTTCCATCTTTTGTTGAAGCCTGTGTGGGTGTGTCCCCTTCTCCTCCTCAGTCTGTATGGGTGTGTCCCCTTCTCCTCCTCAGTCTGTGTGGGTGTGTCCCCTTCTTCTCCTCCTCAGTCTGTGTGGGTGTGTCCCCTTCTTCTCCTCCTCAGTCTGTGTGGGGGTGTCCCCTTCTTCTTCTCCTCAGTCTGTGTGGGTGTGTCCCCTTCTCCTCCTCAGTCTGTGGGGGTGTCCCCTTCTTCTCCTCAGTCTGTGTGGGCGTGTCCCCTTCTTCTTCTCCTCAGTCTGTGTGGGTGTGTCCCCTTCTTCTTCTCCTCAGTCTGTGTGGGTGTGTCCCCTTCTCCTCCTCAGTCTGTGTGTGGGTGTCCCCTTCTTCTCCTCCTCAGTCTGTGTGGGTGTGTCCCCTTCTTCTCCTCAGTCTGTGTGGGGGTGTCCCCTTCTTCTCCTCCTCAGTCTGTGTGTGGGTGTCCCCTTCTTCTCCTCAGTCTGTGTGGGGGTGTCCCCTTCTTCTCCTCCTCAGTCTGTGTGGGGGTGTCCCCTTCTCCTCCTCAGTCTGTGTGGGGGTGTCCCCTTCTTCTCCTCCTTAGTCTGTGTGGGGGTGTCCCCTTCTCCTCAGTCTGTGGGGGTGTCCCCTTCTTCTCCTCCTCAGTCTGTGTGGGGGTGTCCCCTTCTTCTCCTCCTTAGTCTGTGTGGGGGTGTCCCCTTCTCCTCCTCAGTCTGTGGGTGTGTCCCCTTCTTCTCCTCCTCAGTCTGTGTGGGGGTGTCCCCTTCTTCTCCTCCTCAGTCTGTGTGTGGGTGTCCCCTTCTTCTCCTCCTCAGTCTGTGTGGGTGTGTCCCCTTCTTCTCCTCCTCAGTCTGTGTGTGGGTGTCCCCTTCTTCTCCTCCTCAGTCTGTGTGTGGGTGTCCCCTTCTTCTCCTCCTCAGTCTGTGTGTGGGTGTCCCCTTCTTCTCCTCCTCAGTCTGTGTGTGGGTGTCCCCTTCTCCTCCTCCTCAGTCTGTGTTGATCTGATTGTTAACACATAACTCCTCTCTCCTGCTCACGGACTGAAGCAAATTGAGAAATATTGTCGGCTGGCGTCAAATTTGTTGTGATTAAGCCAAACAAGGCGTTTGTGCAGCTCTGCACTGAGTCTGCACTGGAAAATCAATGTGTGCCTCCACTGTCTGACACTGATTTAATTTAGTTCAATTTGGAAAATAAAAAAATAAAGCTGGGCTCAGTTTGTTCTGGTCCTGGGACTGAGCATGGACTGTGTGTGTGTGTGTGTGTGTGTGTGTGTGTGTGTGTTTTAAATTTGCTGATTTATTGGGGGTGGGTCACTTTTCCATAATGGGGGGAGGGGTCAGAATTCTGTGATAGAAAAATGACCAGTGGGTCACGTTTCCATGGGGGTCACTTTTCTGTGGGGGTGCTGTTCTATGGGGGGACTGTTCCATGGGGGTCACTTTTTCATTGGGGGGACTGTTCCATGGGGGGGGGGGGGGGACTGTTCCGTGGGGGTCACTTTTTCATTGGGGGGACTTTCCATGGGGGGGGGGGGGGACTGTTCCATGGGGGTCACTTTTTCATTGGGGGGACTGTTCCATGGGGGGGGGGGGGGGGGACTGTTCCGTGGGGGTCACTTTTTCATTGGGGGGACTGTTCCATGGGGGGGGGGGGGGGGACTGTTCCATGGGGGTCACTTTTTCATTGGGGGGACTATTCCATGGGGGTCACTTTTCCGTGGGGGTGCTGTTCTATGTGACATTGGTCTGATGGGGGCTGGTCTAAGGCCTGCTGGACTGTATGTGTGGACTCGGTCCACCCCACTGAGCTGAGGGACAACAGCTGCTGTGGACAGTCTGCTGACCCCCCCCCCCAGTGGACAGTGTAAACTGGACCATGTGGTGCTGTTTGGGCTCAGACTTCCATCTTACTGGTCGTACACTCACTTATACTCAGGGGACGGACACGGCATCAGCAGGCTTCACAAAAATAGGATGAGCACATGGGGGGGGGGGGGGGGGGGGGGGCACTGCTGTTCTCTGCAAAGTGCACTAAACACAGAAAGTACCAGGACTCAGCCAAGACAAACACACATAATAATAATCTGTGTTTGTTCGTGTTTCCGTGTGCAGTCCAGGACCACGCTGACCCGAACCTGAAGACAAAGAAGCATTTGAAACTTTCCAGATGAGGGGGGGGATTCCGGATTCTTGGAAAGAGGCAATAATCTCTGTGATTACACAGGAGGGTAAGGATGGAACAATATGCTGTAGTTACAGACCAATTAGTGTGCTCAATGTGGATTACAGACTCTGTACAGCAATTTTAGCCCGGACAGTGGAGAAAATTCTTCCAGAATTGATTAGTCCAGATCAAACCGGATTCATACAGAACAGGCAAACTCATGATAACATCTGTCGGACTCTTCATGTCATGCAACACATCAAAGAGAGGAAATAGGAGGCTGCGATTTTGGGAATAGATGCAGAAAAAGCTTTTGATTCTGTTCGGTGGGAGTTTTTGTTTGGAGTTATGCAGAAGTTTAATTTTCAGGAAGACTTCATTAAGATGGTGCAAGCTCTGAACACAAATCCTACAGCTAGGATCAAGGTCAATGGCCGTCAATCAAAGGCAATCAAATCAGAACGAGGGTGCCGTCAAGGATGTTCCGTCAGTCCACTTCCCTTTGCCATCTCCCTGGAGCCGCTGAGTCAGTGGGTTAAACAGTGCAGTAGTATTAAAGGTACTGTTCAGGCAGGAGTTGAACAGAAATGAGCACTATTTGCTGATGATGTCCTGATCTATCTGGAAAACCCTAATTTAACATTACCAATCTTGATGGTAATTTTGACAGAGTTTGGCATGTTATCAGGATACAAAATTAATGTCCAAAAACCCAAGTAACTGCTTTCAATTACAAGCCAATCCAAACTATAAAACAAAACTACAGGATTAACTGGGACCAGCAATCAATGAAGTACCTGGGAATTCATCTGACTGAAGACCTGGGAAATTTAAAGGCAGCCAATTACGAACACTTAATATCTAACATAAAAACAGACCTCTCTAAATGGAACTTGGTACCATATCTAAGTTTGACATCAAGAGTGGAGGTAATTAAGATGAACATTTTGCCCAGGTCGTTGTATATATTTCAGAACCTTCCGATAGAGATAAACAAGAAGATTTTAGAGAATGGGATAAGAGTATCTCTAGATTTATATGGCAAGGAGCGAGGCCACGTGTTAAATACAGAACTTTACAGCTGCCTAAAAGTAAGGGCGGGGGGGTGTATCTTTACCTTGCCTGAAGAGTTATTATCGAGCAGCACAGCTGAAGGTCTTACTGAATTTATGTGATCCAAAGTACGTGGCAACATGGAACGATATAGAAGGGAAATGGTTCCACCAGTACAAGCTTTAATGTGTGATATTAAACTGCAGACAGATTGTCAACACAGTATTAACCCATGGTTGTGGGTGTCTCTAAGGATCTGGTCCGAAACTATGAAAAAGTATAACTTAATAAAACAGTTTAGATTTTTGAGATGGATTGCGTACGATACAGATTTCACCCCAAATAAATTCGATGCAACGTTTAAATTCTGGGAAAATGGCCCAAAAATGCACTGGGAGATAATTAAAAAAGATAATGT
Organism: Sphaeramia orbicularis; assembly: GCF_902148855.1. NCBI lineage: Eukaryota > Metazoa > Chordata > Actinopteri > Kurtiformes > Apogonidae > Sphaeramia > Sphaeramia orbicularis. The sequence goes on along the minus strand of NW_021941608.1, from coordinate 52,696 downwards.
GATGATATTTCAACAAATAAAGGACATGTATGGACTTAATAACCAAGAATTTCACAGATACCTACAACTATGGCATTACTTAAGACAGGAAATGGAAAAGATGAGTGTGGAGCTATCTCAATCGGGTATTCTGAAAATTGAACAAGATGCCTACAAATCAGAGCTGAGTTGTACAGTTACCTCAAAAGTGTACACAGCACTGGAGGATCTAAAAGTGAGCACCACAGGATATGTGAGAGAAAGATGGGAAAAGGAAGCCAGTGTTGTGTTAAGAGAGGACTGGGAGCGCATGTGTGCAAACCAGTGGAAAACTACCAACTCTGTGTTTTGGAGGGACTATGGATGGAAGAACATAATTAGGTTTTCCTTGACTCCTGCACAGAGAAAGTATGCAGATACCAAATGTTGGAGGTCTTGTGGTGCTCCAAAAGCAGATCACTTTCACATCTTTTGGAGGGGGGGGCCTAATAAAGGAATATTGGAGGGAAATAAAAAAGGCTATAGATGAAGTAACAGGTATTGAAACCTCCTTAATATTTGAAATGCTGTACTTGGGAAACATTGATTCTGTAAATCTGTTAAGAAGGGATGACTACAAACTGACCGGAATAATGCTGCCGGCCAGGACAAAGGTGATGACCAGGAGATGGACCAGTCTGGTGTCCAACATACAGGAATGGGAGGATGTTCTGCTCAATATTTATATCATGGAGAAAGTTCCTGCATATGTTAGGTAGGAAGTCAATGAGTTCAGAGATATATGGGAGGGATGGCTACAGTATGTACGTCAACATAGATCAGATTTTGTACAGGGGAAGTAACTTTACTGTTGGTTATGTAGACTACTGTTCAGTAGGTATTAGTACCTACCAACATTTTATACACGCCTTGGTGAGAGACCAACTGAAGGAAACTGATTTTGTTTTTACACCCTGGTTCAATGCTACAAAGTTTGTGATTGTTGTTGTTTTAAGTTTTATTTATTTCATTTATTTTTTTATTTCTATATATTATGTTACATGCTTGTCGGCAGGTTACAGGAGTATGTGGAGGTATATCTTTGATATGGAAACATCTGTATTGAAAAAGGTAATTTTCCAAATGTGAAGGAATTTCTGTTTTGTAAAAGTGAAATAAAATACCAATTAAAAAAAAAAAAAGAAACTTTCCAGATGGACGTGGAGGACGACTACGCTAACATCATCATCAACAGCATCATGTGACTGTTTGTAAAGTCAGGGCTGATTATTTGGTCTGAAATCAGATGTACAGTCACACTGACCCCCCCCATTCAGAACTACTGGTGCACGCAAAAGTATTAGCACAAACAGACGACGGACTGATGACAGTACCCAGCGGCGAGGGCTGAGGGTAAAAACATCTGTTTACTCTGAATAATCCCATACTTGCTGTAATCAGATACGACGCATTTCCATGCACGTTCAGAAATGCGATAATCGAACAACTGTATGTACGTTACGATGACAGATGGACACTTCCTGTTATTTTCCAAACATCCAGTCTACTCTTGTTTCCATGGCAACGCCTACGGTGTCAGCTGTCCTAATGTGGGAGGAGCTAATAAGACGACAAAATAGGTCACATGTTGCTGCTGTCCTTCCTTTCATTTCATTGTTTGTTTACCTTTTTGGTTCAGTTCACGGTGTGTAACTTCAGTTTATACAGATTTAATTTTACACATGTTCAGATGTAGAAAAAATGACATAAATCAGACGAACCTGTTTACACGCATGAAGACGTCAGAGTATCCAGATGTGGTAATCGGATTTGTCCAAATGAGAGTACTGCTGTTTACAAGATCAGTAGTACTCTGATTACTGCGGATATCACATACTGATCAGAGTACTAACAGCTGTAGTAGTAATATATGCACTGGTAGTACTAGTATTTGTAGTAGTAGTATATGCACTGGTAGTACTAGTATTTGTAGTAGTAGTATATGTACTGGTAGTACTAGTATTTGTAGTAGTAGTGTATGCACTGGTAGTACTAGTATTTGCAGTAGTAGTATATGCACTGGTAGTACTAGTATTTGTAGTAGTAGTATATGTACTGGTAGTACTAGTATTTGTAGTAGTAGTGTATGCACTGGTAGTACTAGTATTTGTAGTAGTAGTATATGTACTGGTAGTACTAGTATTTGTAGTAGTAGTATATGCACTGGTAGTACTAGTATTTGTAGTAGTAGTATATGTACTGGTAGTACTAGTATTTGTAGTAGTAGTGTATGCACTGGTAGTACTAGTATTTGTAGTAGTAGTGTATGTACTGGTAGTACTAGTATTTGTAGTAGTAGTGTATGCACTGGTAGTACTAGTATTTGCAGTAGTAGTATATGCACTGGTAGTACTAGTATTTGTAGTAGTAGTATATGTACTGGTAGTACTAGTATTTGTAGTAGTAGTGTATGCACTGGTAGTACTAGTATTTGTAGTAGTAGTATATGCACTGGTAGTACTAGTATTTGTAGTAGTAGTATATGTACTGGTAGTACTAGTATTTGTAGTAGTAGTGTATGCACTGGTAGTACTAGTATTTGTAGTAGTAGTATATGCACTGGTAGTACTACTATTTGTAGTAGTAGTATATGCACTGGTAGTACTAGTATTTGTAGTAGTAGTATATGCACTGGTAGTACTAGTATTTGTAGTAGTAGTATATGTACTGGTAGTACTAGTATTTGTAGTAGTAGTGTATGCACTGGTAGTACTAGTATTTGCAGTAGTAGTATATGCACTGGTAGTACTAGTATTTGTAGTAGTAGTATATGTACTGGTAGTACTAGTATTTGTAGTAGTAGTGTATGCACTGGTAGTACTAGTATTTGTAGTAGTAGTATATGCACTGGTAGTACTAGTATTTGTAGTAGTAGTATATGTACTGGTAGTACTAGTATTTGTAGTAGTAGTGTATGCACTGGTAGTACTAGTATTTGTAGTAGTAGTATATGCACTGGTAGTACTACTATTTGTAGTAGTAGTATATGCACTGGTAGTACTAGTATTTGTAGTAGTAGTGTATGCACTGGTAGTACTAGTATTTGTAGTAGTAGTGTATGCACTGGTAGTACTAGTATTTGTAGTAGTAGTATATGCACTGGTAGTACTAGTATTTGCAGTAGTAGTATATGCACTGGTAGTACTAGTATTTGTAGTAGTAGTATATGCACTGGTAGTACTAGTATTTATAGTAGTAGTATATGCACTGGTAGTACTAGTATTTGCAGTAGTAGTATATGCACTGGTAGTACTAGTATTTGTAGTAGTAGTATATGCACTGGTAGTACTAGTATTTATAGTAGTAGTATATGCACTGGTAGTACTAGTATTTGTAGTAGTAGTATATGCACTGGTAGTACTAGTATTTGTAGTAGTAGTATATGTACTGGTAGTACTAGTATTTGTAGTAGTAGTATATGCACTGGTAGTACTAGTATTTGTAGTAGTAGTGTATGCACTGGTAGTACTAGTATTTGTAGTAGTAGTGTATGCACTGGTAGTACTAGTATTTGTAGTAGTAGTAGTATATGTACTGGTAGTACTAGTATTTGTAGTAGTAGTAGTATATGTACTGGTAGTACTAGTATTTGTAGTAGTAGTAGTATATGTACTGGTAGTACTAGTATTTGTAGTAGTAGTATATGCACTGGTAGTACTAGTATTTGTAGTAGTAGTAGTAGTATATGCACTGGTAGTACTAGTATTTGTAGTAGTAGTAGTATATGTACTGGTAGTACTAGTATTTGTAGTAGTAGTAGTATATGTACTGGTAGTACTAGTATTTGTAGTAGTAGTAGTATATGTACTGGTAGTACTAGTATTTGTAGTAGTAGTATATGCACTGTTAGTCACATGACTGTTGTATTAATAACATTTGCTTTGTCTTGTGCAGTAGAGTGTACATCAGAGTGTGTCTCGTGTGTGTTTTTAATTTCAGACTCATGTGTTTAGTTTTTTTTTAATTTCAGTTGTTTGTGTGGTTGACATGTTCTCCTCCGCTCCCAGCTGCAGAACCCTGCTCTGTCAGATGAACAGCAGTTACTTGTGTTGACAGACTTCTTTTCAAACACCACAGGATGCCATTAATCAAAGCCTCTCAGACGACGACAACACGAGCACAGGTGTTCATACAGCCACAGACAAAAGAAACACACACACGCACGCACGCACGCACACACACACACACACACGCACACACACACACACACAGCTTAAAAAAGCCACCTATGCAAATGAGCTCTCTCCTTAATTTGCCTCCAAATGACAAACACTTTTCTGCAGCTGACTGACTTATCTGGATGTGACACAGTAGGGGGGGGGGGGGGGGGGGTCTGTGTGTGCACCTCAGAACCACAATCCAAGAAAAACACACACACACACACACACACACACACACACTCCATATGTACATGTGACCCTTCAACTGACCACAGCAGCTATGATGGGGGGGGGGGGGGGGGGGGGGGGTATTGGTGGAGGTGGTGAGGGTGGTAGGGGTTTGGAAGGGCTGGTGGAGGTGGAGGTGGGGATGTGGTGGTGGAGGCTGTCGGTGCAGGCTGTTGGTGGAGGTCAGGTGTTGGTGGTGGACTGGATGTTGTTCACTTCTCCTCCATTCCCGTGTCTGTGTTTGTTCATTCCATCTCTGCTCAGTGCATTTGTCGTAGACGCTCAGCGTCCATGCACTTCAATGGGACTGAGTGGAACTGGTGGAAAACCACTACAAACTGGACCAGCACTGGACACATCACACCTGTCGTCCCGCCCCCAGATGCTCGGCATCTCCGGGACTGAATGGAGCTGTGGGCGGAGCTCGGCCGGGCCGGACGCCGAGCTTCCACACGCCAATTGGAGGACGGGTCCGAAGGCTGAAAGCGGTTTGATTGACAGCTGTTTTCAGATCTGCTCCTTCACTGACACAGTTCAGTTTAATACGTCACACATTCTGCTGTGGAATCACAGAAACCAGATGAACTGTTCATTTACTGACCTGGAAGAAAACACAAGCACTGGACTAACTGGTACACTGGACTGGACTAACTGGTACACTGGACTGGACTAACTGGTACACTGAACTGGACTAACTGGTATACTGGACTGGACTAACTGGTACACTGGACTGGACTAACTGGTGCACTGGACTGGACTAACTGGTACACTGGACTGGACTAACTGGTATACTGGACTGGACTAACTGGTACACTGGACTGGACTAACTGGTACACTGGACTGGACTAACTGGTGCACTGGACTGGACTAACTGGTACACTGGACTGGACTAACTGGTACACTGGACTGGACTAACTGGTGCACTGGACTGGACTAACTGGTACACTGGACTGGACTAACTGGTGCACTGGACTGGACTAACTGGTGCACTGGACTGGACTAACTGGTACACTGGACTGGACTAACTGGTACACTGGACTGAAGGGACACGTGTTCTGGTTTAGTTGGTACGATAAAGAAACTGAGCATTTACTGAAAAAGGAACAGAGGATGAGTTTATGTTTAAAGAACTGGACTGTTTTTTGAAGTAAACGACACTGAGCTTCAACTGACAGACGGACAGAGCACACTGGGATCTGAGGTCAGGGTTAGGGTCAGGGTCAGAGGTCAGGGTCAGGGTCAGAGGTCAGATGGATACGTACACTTGAATGTCCATCATGATCCTCTTGTCCTCTTCCACGTGGATCCCCCAGATACAGTCCTGTCCTTTATCGTAGGCTTCAGGCCAGTTTGGAGACAGAACCACACCAGCAGAGTCTGTCATCTCCCCACTGCACACAGCTGCAACACACACACATACACACACATAAACACACATATACACACACATATATAAACACACACACATACACACACATATAAACACACACATACACACACATATAAACACACACATATACACACATATAAACACACACATATACACACACATAAACACACACATATACACACATATAAACACATATAAACACACACATATAAACACACACATACACACATATAAACACACACATATACACACACACACACAAACACACACATATACACACACACATACACACGCACATACAAACACACACATACACATGCATATATACACATATATACACACACATGTAAACACACACACACATATATATATATATATGCACACATATATAAACACACACGTACACATATACACACACATGTAAACACACACACTCATATATATACATATACACACATACACATATAAACATACACGTATACACACGTAAACACACATGTACACACTTATAAACACACATATATAGACACATGTAAATACACATATGCACACACATATAAAAATATATGAACACATATAAACATATATATATATATATATATATATATATATATATATAGACACATGCAACACACACATATACACACATATAAACACACACACATACACATATATAAACACATATAAATATATAGACACATAACACACACATATACACACATATAAACACAACTATATAAATACACACTACTGTTTTTATTCATGTTTTCCTGAATGCATCAGGGTTTGGGTCACCTCTGAGGAGTCATGTGACCTGTCACACTATGGATGTAACATAAGAGGACAGACAGACAGACAGACAGACAGACAGTGTACAGACAGACAGACAAACAGACAGACAGACAGTGGACAGACAAACAGACAGACAGTGTACAGACAGACAGACAAACAGACAGACAGACAGACAGACAGTGTACAGACAGACAGTGGACAGACAAACAGACAGACAGACAGTGGACAGACAGACAGACAGTGTACAGACAGACAGTGTACAGACAGACAGACAGACAGTGTACAGACAGACAGTGGACAGACAAACAGACAGACAGACAGTGGACAGACAGACAGACAGTGTACAGACAGACAGTGTACAGACAGACAGACAGACAGACAGTGTACAGACAGACAGTGTACAGACAGACAGACAGACAGACAGACAGACAGTGTACAGACAGACAGACAAACAGACAGACAGACAGTGGACAGACAAACAGACAGACAGTGTACAGACAGACAGACAAACAGACAGACAGACAGACAGACAGTGTACAGACAGACAGTGGACAGACAAACAGACAGACAGACAGTGGACAGACAGACAGACAGTGTACAGACAGACAGTGTACAGACAGACAGACAGACAGACAGTGTACAGACAGACAGTGTACAGACAGACAGACAGACAGACAGACAGTGTACAGACAGACAGACAGACAATGTACAGACAGTTTACAGACAGACAGACAGACAGACAGTGTACAGACAGACAGACAGACAGACAATGTACAGACAGTTTACAGACAGACAGTGTACAGACAGACAGTCAGACAGACAGTTTACAGACAGACAGTGTACAGACAGACAGACAGACAAACAGACAGACAGACAGACAGTGGACAGACAGACAGACAGACAGACAGTGTACAGACGGACAGACAGACAGACAGACAGACAGATAATGTACAGACAGTTTACAGACAGACAGACAGTCAGACAGTGTACAGACAGACAGTGTACAGACAGACAGTCAGACAGTGTACAGACAGTCAGACAGACAGACCTCTGCATGCCGGCTCAGTGTCGTTCCACTGTGGGTTGTTTGGATCAGTACATTCGATGGTGACAGATCCCTGCTCCAGAGTGTATCCAGGGTCACAGGTGAACTCCACCAGTGCTCCCACTGCCCAGGTGGGGTCACTACTGGTCAGGTTCCCATATTTGACAAAGGGTTCATAACAGTGACCTGACGCAAAGGCTGTGGACACAAGGACAGAGGAGACGGACAGGACGGTCATTTAACAGCACAGAAATGATCAGAATCCACACACTACTGCACACTTATAGTAGTTATAGTAGTTATAGTAGTTATGGTAGTTATGGTAGTTATAGTAGTTATAGTAGTTATGGTAGTTATGGTAGTTATAGTAGTTATGGTAGTTATAGTAGTTATAGTAGTTATAGTAGTTATGGTAGTTATAGTAGTTATAGTAGTTATGGTAGTTATGGTAGTTATAGTAGTTATAGTAGTTATGGTAGTTAGTTATAGTAGTTATAGTAGTTATGGTAGTTATGGTAGTTATAGTAGTTATGGTAGTTATAGTAGTTATAGTAGTTATGGTAGTTATGGTAGTTATAGTAGTTATGGTAGTTATAGTAGTTATAGTAGTTATGGTAGTTATAGTAGTTATAGTAGTTATGGTAGTTATGGTAGTTATAGTAGTTATAGTAGTTATGGTAGTTAGTTATAGTAGTTATAGTAGTTATGGTAGTTATAGTAGTTATAGTAGTTATTGTAGTTATGGTAGTTATGGTAGTTATAGTAGTTATGGTAGTTATAGTAGTTATGGTAGTTATTGTAGTTATAGTAGTTATGGTAGTTATAGTAGTTATAGTAGTTATGGTAGTTAGTTATAGTAGTTATAGTAGTTATGGTAGTTATAGTAGTTATAGTAGTTATGGTAGTTATGGTAGTTGTGGTAGTTACGGTAGTTACGGTAGTTATAGTAGTTATGGTAGTTATGGTAGTTACGGTAGTTATGGTAGTTACGGTAGTTACGGTAGTTATGTTAGTTATAGTAGTTATAGTAGTTATGGTAGTTATGGTAGTTATAGTAGTTACGGTAGTTATAGTAGTTATGGTAGTTATGGTAGTTACGGTAGTTACGGTAGTTATGGTAGTTATAGTAGTTATGGTAGTTATAGTAGTTATAGTAGTTACGGTAGTTACGGTAGTTATAGTAGTTATAGTAGTTATGGTAGTTATGGTAGTTATAGTACTTATGGTAGTTATAGTAGTTATGGTAGTTATAGTAGTTATAGTAGTTATAGTAGTTACGGTAGTTGCGGTAGTTATAGTAGTTATAGTAGTTATGGTAGTTATAGTGGTTATAGTAGTTATAGTACTTATGGTAGTTATAGTAGTTATGGTAGTTACGGTAGTTATAGTAGTTATAGTAGTTATGGTAGTTATAGTAGTTATAGTAGTTATGGTAGTTATGGTAGTTATAGTAGTTATGGTAGTTATGGTAGTTATAGTAGTTATGGTAGTTATTAGGCCTGTAATGGTACACACAATTTTTGGTTCGGTACGTTTTCAGTTTTCAAAGCCACGGTTTGTTTTCTTCAGTTCGGTACAGGAAGAAAGAAAACTCCTAACATGTCTTTAATGCATTTATTACGAATTTTTGAACATTTTTCCCCCAATTTTTGGAGACAATAGAATATAGAAAAACAGAAATAATATAATTCTGCTGCTATAAATCCAACAGAAAATAAAATAAATAAAATATTACTAACTGCATTTCAAACATTAGTGTTGCACTTTTCCCTGAAGGGTCGTTCTGATGCTGTTGCATTTTTTCTCTGAAGACTGAAATGAGATAACCCACCCTCTCAAGTAGGCCTTGAACGTCTCCCATCACAAAACTGGAGAAAGATCATCTTTATCATTCGTCTGAAAAAACAACTCTGTCTGAGCCTCCAGATATTCACAAAACTGTTTCCTTGTCCGCAGTTTGGGTCACGTGTCCAAGACTTGAAGTTCTTTTTCCCTCCCAGCAGCCTCAGTGGAACAGACCAGGTAGTGTTCAGAAATCAGGATGTCCTGGTGTTCCACCTGGTCTAGTCCAGGTAACAGTTTACCATCCAACCAGAAAAAGTCACTTCTACTGTGAACAGTATGAACTCCAGAGTGGAATGAATGTTCTCTACCTGTTGAATTCAACATTCTCCACACGTCCATTAAATTTGTATTATCAATATAAGATTTAAGCCGTTTTGAAGTGTTGGATCGCACAACCCTCTGAGTTGAAGATCTGTCTAAGTATCCAGGACCAGATTCAAATCACCTCCAATAATTCGATGTGTAGTAGATACGTCTGGAGTCAGACTGAAAATTTTTCTAAAAAATTCTGGGTCGTCCTCATTTGGTCCGTATATGTTTAACAGTGTAATAGGTGTGGAATGTATCTCTCCTGTAACCAAAACATATGTCCCCTCTTTGTCTGCAGTAGTAGTCTTCTGCAGAAATGGGACATTCTTCTGGAGTGTCATGGCTACCCCTCTTGCCTTCGTTGAAAATCTGGAGTGACATGCCTGATTTATCCATTTTGCTCGAGCTTTGCCATGTGCTTGGTTTTTCAGATGTGTGTTGTAAAAACATCCCGTCTGCTGTAAGTCCCTCAGATCACATGATACTTCAGCCGTTCACCTGGTTCATGAATGCTCTTTACATTCCACCAACACACAGTTCTGTTTCCTCCTGCCCCCCCGGGCCTCCCTGCTTTGTTCTTGACTGTGGCCATGGTAGCATCTCCAGTTGGAACTGTTGCAGTGTCCTTCAGCCCCATACGCTGTCATCCAAGTGGCTCTGCCCTCGTCCCATTCCCCCCACCCTCCCCAAAATTAAACTACAGACGTCCCTTTACCCCCCCTCAGAGCCGGGCAGCTGGGTGTGGGTCCGGCCCACCGTCCCAGCTGTCCGGCACCTACAAATCGCCCCTTTCTTGGTCCTTAACATCCTGTCCTTCAGGGGTGTAGCTCTACAGTTATGTGGGTAAACCAAAACCTGAATTACAAGTAGTCCTGTTACATCCAACCTGTTCTAGAGGAGGGTCTTGTTCACTGGATGATATGATCCTCCTTCATTATATGTTACACTCAGTTAGCTGAACTCTGTTAACTGCTACTTAATTAGTGTAACAGTGAATTTATAAACAATGTGTCTTTAACTTGAATTTAACTGCATATTTCAGCTCGGAGGGAAATTTAAGATATTAAACAGAACTCAGATCCCTTTGACAAAGTGGGTCGGAACATGCCGTAGAACCTGACTTCACTGTCCAGAACATGAGTAACAGCTTCATATGTAAAGAGCAGTTCTCAGCCAAAGCCATGTGTGTGTTCAGCTGTTAGCAGTCCGGTTTTCCTCTGGTGGCTCTGAACAATAATAATAATAACAATGGATTGGATTTATATAGCGCCGTTGTATGACACTCGTAGTTTGGCTGGGTACAGAAGTCCAGATCTGACACCGGGTTTGTCAGGTAGTATCCATCTGGGTGGGGTGAATGTGGCTCAGCGTCTGACCACTTCGGATGGGAGGTCTCTGAAGATCTGGATCCACTGGCACTGGTACTTTAGGTCCTTCGTAGACATCACTTTCTGAATTATGTCCCCGTAAACATGATAGTAGTGAATCCTCCAATGAGGTGCCGGGTGGGGGGGGGGGTGGGGGGGTCATTATGGCCCAGTCGTCTCCGCAGGGCTCTGTGGGCTCGGTCTATTACCAGTGTTTCTTGGAGATGCAAAGCCTCCCTGAACATCTGAGCAGTGAATTCTCTTGTCGTTTGACCGTTCTCGTTCCCTTCTTTACTTCTTGTTCTTCTCAGGTTCTAGCGTTTAGAACGGCCTTCCAGGTCCTTTTCTGAGAGAGTTTCAACTTGTCCAGAGAGTTTCCTGACCTTTTCCTCCAGTTCCTGAATTGTGTCTGAAGCATTGCTAGCTGAGCCGGCTAGTTCTTTTAGCGTTTGGTTCTGCATTTCCAACTGGGCTTTTAACACCGATATCACGGTGTCGTTCTCAGTTTTCAGCGCTGTAATCTCCCCTCGCAGGGTCGTAGTAACTTCTGCAATTTTGGTCTCGATTTTGAGGCAGATTTCTGCCTTGACGTGGGCCAGTTCGGTATGGATGGAGGTCACCACTGCGAGCAGGTCTCCGGCACTTACTTCCCCACCTGAACCTGAGGCTTCTTTTTGGCCTGCGTCTTCATTCAGGTATTTGGTTTTTTAGGCATTCTCCAAAACTCTCCTCCTCTCCACAGCTGTCTTTTCTTTTATATCAGTGTTTTCTTTAAGTTCTACCTTGTGGTTTTGTCAGAATGAAGTTTTAAACTTAGAATCGGCAGGAGCTACATGACAGTGTGTCCTACTCGCTCACCGCTCGACAGCACCACCCCCCCCCGAAAGGTAGTTTTGAACAAACAACCAAAATCTAATCCCAGTTCTGTCAGCTCACATTCTGTATGAAAATAACAACAACCGAAAAAGATTCCACATGAAGTGCAACATTAACTAGAGGGTAAACTGGTATTCTGTTGAAATAAACAGAAGAGAAACACTGACAACACAATGAAGCACAGGATTTATGTGAGGACACAGAACTAACTGTGTAGGACACTGTGTGTATTTGTGTGTGTTTGGTTCGGTATGTGTACCGTTACAGGCCTATTATTTATATATATATATATATATATATATATATATATATATATATATATATATATATATATACTCCAGGTGGTTCAGTCTCTATCTCATAGTCTGTTCACATCCTAAAGCTCAGAACACTTTGGAAAAAAAGTGAAAAGTTCATTTATTTCCACTTCATTAAGTCTTCATGAGCTGATGAATGTCAATCCATTTCATTAGGAGGTGGAAATGTGATGGATTTGTGTAATGGACCAATGAATGACAGGGACCTGTGGGAACATCTATTATGTGCACTGGTTCTACTGGGATATACTGGGATATACTGAGATATACTGAGATATACTGAGATATACTGGGATATACTGGGATATACTGGGATATACTGGGATACACTGAGATATACTGAGATATACTGGGATATACTGGGATATACTGGAATATACTGGGATATACTGAGATATACTGGGATATACTGGGATATACTGGGATATACTGAGATATACTGGGATATACTGGAATATACTGGGATATACTGAGATATACTGGGATATACTGGAATATACTGGGATATACTGAGATATACTGGGATATACTGGGATATACTGAGATATACTGGGATATACTGAGATATACTGGGACGTATGCAGCCATAAAAACCAGTACTTTGTGTCTAACGGACATGTTCCCTAGAAAACTTTGACTCCAGCAGAAAATGCCCTGGGCACCAGTGGAAAACAGCTGATGGGATGCTTCATTGTTCGTAACGGTGTGAATGCTTTGTTTGGGCTGAAGACGGGAACATCAGGTCTGTTCCACAGTGGACTGGACGGCGTTCCAGGCTGTTAATGGCCGCTGTAATGGCGTCCATTCTGAAATGTGCATGGCTGCTGTGTGTGGACTGAAGCCCATCTGTGGACTGAAGCCCATCTGTGGACTGAAGCCCATCTGTGGACTGAAGCCCATCTGTGGACTGAAGCCCATCTGTGGACTGAAGCCCATCTGTGGACTGAAGCCCATCTGTGGACTGAAGCACATTTACACATTTACACTCATAATGTTTCCTAGTGGTCGTCATGGACTTGAAACCAGCAGCCAGCATACAACAGTGAAACAAATGTGTCCACAAAAAGATAAAAGAAGTTCATAGAAATGTTACCCTTCAAAAAAAAAAAAAAAAAAAAAAACCCTGACGGTGTTGTTTGAAAGCTGCTGAAAAATACATCACATGGACCGTAATGCAGCGGTTTGTGTTGGAGTGAACACTGCGGACCTGAAAGACAGGCCTTGGATCTTTTATACTCAGGCATAAAAGGAACAGAACGGAAAAGGAAAAAGAGCTGCGTCGTCTTCGTACTTTCCTTGAAAAATGTACTGAGAGCCTTCATTAAATACAAAGACGTGTATATGAAGGTAGAAGAAGAACAGATGAAGAAGTGAGAGAGGGATTTAAACCAGACTGTAGACGATCTGAACTGAGGCATGGACTGAACAAACGGAAAATGAACCAAAAAACTGTATGTGGACAGGGTTTTATTATCATTATTATTATTAGTAGTAGTAGTATCATTATTATAATTGTCATTATAATAATAATAGTCATAATAATAATAATAATAATAATTCTTATTCTTATTCCTTATACACTTATTCTAGTTATAACTTTGATCCTTTGATTACATATACATATATGTCTTTTTATCACTACATGGCGTCAGATACAGATGTAGTTTACCTCCACCAGAGGGAGAATGTGAGAGCGAATGAAGAATGGATCCTCTGTACGCACTGTGAGTATGTGTTCATAGAAAAGAGCTGTAGAAATCTACCCCATTATTATTATAATTACCTCCACCAGGAGGTATTAAGATCACTTTGCTTTGTGTGTTTGTTTGTGTGTTTGTTTGTGTATTTGTGTGTTTGTTTGTTTGTGTGTTTGTTGGTGTGTTTGTTTGTTTGTGCGTTTGTGTGTTTGTTTGTTTGTTTGTTTGTTTTCATCTTCAGTGTAAAACTCTTCCACCCATCTTTCCCAGATCTTCCCCACAGATAGGCCTAGGCCCTGGGACCAACCCAGTCCATTTTGGTCCCAGTAGGACAAAGTTCAAGGTCACAGCAAGGTCACAACATCTACAGTTTTCCATCTGTCATCATTGAGACATTTTCCAAAATTCATCCAAAATTCCAAACGACTCCGATTCTCCTCCAGTTGGATCCACCTGTAGCTTAGAACAGTCTCTTGTATGTGGAACTAAATTGTCCACATCCACTGTGGAATGTGGACTCTGTGGACATTTACACTGAAAATCCCATTGACCACACATTTTTCATTTATATATGTTTGTATGTGGTTTATATATGTTTGTATGTGGTTTATATATGTTTGTATGTGGTTTATATATGTTTGTATGTGGTTTATATATGTTTGTATCTGGTTACCTTCGCCAAGGAGGTTATGTTTTTGCCAGGGTTTGTTTGTTTGTTTGTTTGTTTGTTTGTCAACGAGATAACTGAAAAAGTTATGGATGGATTTTCATGACATTTTCAGGAAATGTTGATACTGGCACAAGGAAGAAATGATTACATTTTGGTGGTGATTGGGGTTGGTGTCCGTCTTGGTGGAGGTCTGTGCTCTCCGTGTGCTTTCCTAGTTTTACCTGTGGGCCCCATGAAAGGGAACCACTGTGGCCCTTCACACAAAATTCAGTATCTTGTTGATCTGTCAGAGTGGGGGTGGGGGTGGTGGTGGTGGGGGGGTTCCACACAAAACGTCACTTGCACTAACGTGAAAACAAAACCACTGGACCCCCCCCAACACAAATGCTGGACCCCATAAATCTGTCATGCCCCCCCCATTATTGGCGCCCCAGCATAAGTTGACCAGTAAATCAAGAGCTTCACCTTTCAGCTTCTCTTCACCACAACGGACCGGTTTAGCATCACTGCAGGCCCCGCCCTGACCCTCCTGCCCACCTCCTGCTCCACCCCACCCTCACTCACTGTTCCACTGGGTTTTTTTTCTAAATGTGTCCATTTTTGTGGCTTTTGTCACCTGCAGTAATATGTTTCACCACAGTTCAGTCATAAAATGGACTTTGGAGTCAGTGGTCAGTGTTTTAAGTGGTCAGTGGTCAGTGGGTCAGTGGTCAGTGAGTCAGTGGGTCAGTGGTCTTACCTTGGTATCTGAGTGCCATGCCTGTGGATGTGCCTGCAGCGTCTGTGGTCAGTTCAATGAACAGATAGTGGGCGGAG
>NW_021941608.1:0-36666 GCF_902148855.1 Sphaeramia orbicularis | reverse complement strand
GGATTTAAGGATTAAAGGGGATTTAAGGGTTAAAAGGGGATTTAAGGATTAAAGGTGAATTAAGGATTAAAGGGGGATTAAGGATTAAAGGTGGATTTAAGGGTTAAAGGTGGATTTAAGGGTTAAGGTGATTTAAGGGTTAAAAGTGGATAAGGGTTAAAGTGGATGTAAGGTTAAAGGTGATTTACGGGTATAAGTGGATTTAAGGATTTAAAGGTGGATTAAGGATTAAAGGTGGATTTAAGGGTTAAAGTGGATTTAAGGATTAAAGGTGGATTTAAGGGTTAAAGGTGGATTTAAGGGTTAAAGGTGATTTAAGGGTTAAAGGTGGATTTAAGGGTTATAAGTGATTTAAGGATTTAAAGGTGAATTTAAGGATTAAAGGTGAATTTAAGGATTAAAAGGGTGGATTAAGGGATAAAGGTGGATTTAAGGATTTTAAAGGTGGATTTAAGGATTATAAGGTGGATTTAAGGGTTAAAGGTGGATTTAAAGGGTAAAAGTGGATGTACGGGTTAAAGGTGGATTTAAGGGTTAAAGGTGGATTTAAGGGTTAAAGGTGGATTTACGGGTTCTAAATGGATTTAAGGATTAAAGGTGGATTTAAGGATTAAAGGTGGATTTAAGGGTTTAAAAGTGGATTTAAGGATTAAAGGTGAATTTAAGGATTTAAAGGTGGATTTAAGGATTAAAGGTTGGATTTAAGGATTAAAGGTGGATTTAAGGGTTAAGGTGGATTTAAGGATTAAGGTGGATTTAAGGGTTTAAAGTGGATGTAAGGGTTAAAGGTGGAATTTAAGGGTTAAAGGTGGATTTAAGGGTTATACGTTGATTTAAGGATTAAAGGTGGATTTAAGGATTAAAGGTGGATTTAAGGGTTAAAGTTGGATTTAAGGATCAAAGTGAATTTAAGGATTAAAGGTGGATTTAAGGGTTAACGGTGGATTTAAGGGTTAAAGTGGATTTAAGGGTTAAAAGTGGATGTAAGGGTTAAAGGTGGATTTAAGGGTTAAAGGGGATTTAAGGGTTAAAGTGGATTTAAGGGTTTAAAAGTGGATGTAAGGGGTAAAGGTGGGATTTAAGGGTTTAAGGTGGATTTAAGGGTTATAAGTGGATTTAAGGATATAAGGTGGCATTTAAGGATTAAGGTGGAATTAAGGGTTAAAAGTGGATTAAGGATTTAAAGGTGGATTTAAGGAATTAAAGGTGGATTTAAGGGTTAAAGGTGGATTTAAGGGTTAACGGGGATTTAAGGGTTTAAAAGTGGATTTTAAGGGTTAAAAGTGGATGTAAGGGTTTAAAGGTGGATTTAAGGGTTAAAGGTGGATTAAGGGTTATAAATGGATTTAAGGTTATAAGTGGATTTAAGGATTAAAGGTGGATTTAAGGATTAAAGGTGGATTTAAGGGTTAAAAGTGGATTTAAGGGTTAAAGGTGGATTTAAGGGTTAAGGTGGATTTAAGGGTTAAAGGTGGATTTAAGGGTTAAAGGTGGATTTAAGGGTTATAAGTGGATTTAAGGATAAAGGTGGATTTAAGGGTTAAAGTGGATTTCAGGGTTAAAGGTGGATTTAAGGGTTAAAGGTGGATTTAAGGGTTAAAGGTGGATTTAAGGATTAAAGGTGGATTTAAGGATTAAAGGTGGATTTAAGGGTTAAAAGTGGATTTTAAGGATTAAAGGTGAATTTAAGGATTAAAGGTGGATTTAAGGATTAAAGGTGGATTTAAGGGTTAAAGGTGGATTTAAGGGTTATAAGTGGATTTAAGGATTAAAGGTGGATTTAAGGATTAAAGGTGGATTTAAGGATTAAAGGTGGATTTAAGGGTTAAAGGTGGATTTAAGGGTTAAAGGTGGATTTAAGGGTTAAAAGTGGATGTAAGGGTTAAGGTGGATTTAAGGGTTAAAGGTGGATTTAAGGGTTAAAGGTGGATTTAAGGGTTATAAGTGGATTTAAGGATTAAGGTGGATTTAAGGGTTTAAAAGTGGATTAAGGATTAAAGGTGCATTAAGGATTAAAGGTGGATTTAAGGATAAAGGTGGATTTAAGGATTAAAGGTGGATTTAAGGGTTAAAGGTGGATTTAAGGGTTAAAGGTGGATTAAGGATTAAAGGTGGATTTAAGGATTAAAGGTGGATTTAAGGGTTTAAAGTGGATTAAGGATTAAGGTGAATTAAGGATTAAAGGTGGATTTAAGGATTAAAGGTGGATTTAAGGGTTAAAAGTGGATTTAAGGATCAAAAGTGAATTTAAGGATTAAAGGTGGATTTAAGGGTAAAGGTGGATTTAAGGGTTAAAGGAGGATTTAAAGTTAAAGGTGGACGTCTGGGTCTTTAAGGGTTAAAGGTGGACGTTTTGGTTCTGTAAGGGTTAAAGGTGGACGTTTGGGTCTTTAAGGGTTTAAGGTGGACGTTTGGGTCTGTAAGGGTTAAAGGTGGACGTTGGGTCTTTAAGGGTTAAAGGTGGACGTTGGGTCTTTAAGGGTTAAAAGGTGGACGTTTGGGTCTGTAAGGGTTAATGGTGGACGTTGGGTCTGAAGGGTTAAAGGTGGACGTTTGGGTCTGTAAGGGTTAAAGGGGACGTTTGGGTCTGTAAGGGTTAAAGGTGGATGTCTGGGTCTTTAAGGGTTTTAAAGGTGGACGTTTGGGTCTTTAAGGGTTTAAAGGTGGGACATTTGGGTCTGTAAGGGTTAAAGGTGGATGTCTGGGTCTTTAAGGGTTAAAGGTGGACATTTGGGTCTCTAGGGTTAAAGGTTTACTCACGGATGATGCCTTGGACTTGGCCACCAGTCCACCGGGGGGCGATGGTGAGCTCTTTTCAGAGAAGTCGCAGGAAGTAGAGGACGTTGGTCCACCGTGGTGCCGTGTTCGCTGTAGTTCAGCAGCTCGTAATGCTTGGTGTTCTGGACACAACGGCACAAAGACCACGTTAGGCCCTGGACCACAGCGCAGGGTGCAGTACAGACGACCAACAACAACGACAACACCACCACCACCACACACTATGACCTTGTTGTAGAAAATACACCTTTAACCCAAAAACCACCCCAAAAACCAAGTGAAAACCACCCAAAATTACCCAAAAACCAACTTAAAACCACCCCCAAAATTACCCCAAAAACCAACTGAAAACCACCCAAAAATACCCAAAAACCAACTGAAAACCACCCAAACATTACCCCAAAAACCAACTGAAAACCACCCAAAAATACCCAAAAACCAACTGAAAACCGCCTCAAAATTACCCCCCAAACCAACTGAAAACCGCCTCAAAATTACCCCAAAAACCAACTGAAAACTGCCTCAAAATTACCCCCAAACCAACTGAAAACCACCCAAAAATACCCAAAAACCAACTGAAATCCACCCAAAAATACCCAAAAACCAACTGAAAGCTGCCTCAAAATTACCCCCCAAACCAACTGAAAACCACCCAAAAATACCCAAAAACCAACTGAAAACCACCCAAAAATACCAAAAACCAACTGAAAACCGCCCTCAAAATTACCCCCAAACCAACTGAAAACCGCCTCAAAATTACCCCAAAAACCAACTGAAAACCGCCTCAAAATTACCCCCAAACCAACTGAAAACCACCCCAAAATTACCCCAAAAACCAAGTGAAAACCACCCAAAATTACCCCAAAAACCAAGTGAAAACCACCCCAAAATTACCCAAAACCAACAGAAAACCACCCCAAAATTACCCCAAAAACCAACTGAAAACCACCCCAAAATACCCCAAAACCAACAGAAAACCGCCTCAAATTACCCCAAAAACCAACAGAAAACCACCCCAAAATTACCCCAAAAACCAAGTGAAAACCACCCAAAAATACCCAAAAACCAACTGAAAACCGCCTCAAAATTATCCCCAAACCAACTGAAAACCACCCAAAAATACCCAAAAACCAACTGAAAACCACCCAAAATTACCCCAAAAACCAACTGAAAACCACCCAAATATACCCAAAAACCAACTGAAAACTGCCTCAAAATTACCCCCAAACCAACTGAAAACCACCCAAAAATACCCAAAAACCAACTGAAAACCACCCAAAAATACCAAAAACCAACTGAAAGCTGCCTCAAAATTAACCCCCAAACCAACTGAAAACCACCCAAAAATACCCAAAAACCAACTGAAAACCACCCAAAATACCAAAAACCAACTGGAAAACCGCCTCAAAATTATCCCCAAAACCAACTGAAAACCACCCAAAAATACCCAAAAACCAACTGAAAACCACCCAAATTACCCCAAAAACCAAGTGAAAACCACCCAAAAATACCCAAAACCAACTGAAAACCGCCTCAAAATTATCCCCAAAACCAACTGAAAACCACCCAAAAATACCCCAAAAACCAACTGAAAACCACCCCAAAATTACCCCCAAAACCAACTGAAAACTGCCTCAAAAATACCCAGAAACCAACTGAAAACCGCCTCAAATTACCCCCAAACCAACTGAAAACCGCCCTCAAAATTACCCCAAAAACCAACTGAAAACTGCCTCAAAATTACCCCAAACCAACTGAAAACCACCCAAAAATACCCAAAAACCAACAGAAAACCGCCTCAAAATTACCCCAAAAAACCAAGTGAAAACCACCCAAAAATACCCAAAAACCAACTGAAAACCGCCTCAAAATTATCCCCAAACCAACTGAAAACCACCCAAAAATACCCAAAACCAACTGAAAACCACCCAAAATTACCCCAAAAACCAACTGAAAACCACCCAAAATACCCAAAAACCAACTGAAAACCGCCTCAAAATTACCCCCAAACCACTGAAAACCGCCTCAAAATTACCCCAAAAACCAACTGAAAACTGCCTCAAAATTACCCCCAAACCAACTGAAAACCACCCAAAAATACCCAAAAACCAACTGAAAACCACCCAAAAATACCCAAAAACCAACTGAAAGCTGCCTCAAAATTACCCCCAAACCAACTGAAAACCACCCAAAAAATACCCAAAACCAACTGAAAACCACCCAAAAATACCCAAAAACCAACTGAAAGCTGCCTCAAAATTACCCCCAACCAACTGAAACCACCCAAAAATACCCAAAAACCAACTGAAAACCACCCAAAAATACCAAAAACCAACTGAAAACCGCCTCAAAATTACCCCCAAACCAACTGAAAACCGCCTCAAATTACCCCCAAACCAACTGAAAACCACCCCAAAACTACCCAACAAAACACTTAAAACCCAACTTCAAACCATCCCAAAAAAAAACCACTTAAAACCAACTTAAAACCATCCCAAAAAAAACCAAAAAACTTAAAAACAAACTTAAAACCACTCCAAAACCACCTAAAAACCAACTTAAAACCATCCCAGAATCACCCAAAAACACCACCACCACACACTACTGACCTCGTCGTAGAAAATACAGGCGTGTTTCCCCGACACGTAGTTACAGCGTCCGTAGTTGTAAGGCACACGTCCATGTCAGCACCTGAGGACGACCAATGGGAACGGTTAGTGCTGGAACCCAGAGGAACCACTTCACACAACCTGGACGTGATCTGATGCAACATGTGAATGATCTGGAACGGGGACAGCACCAGCGCTAACTCCACCCTCTGATCACCATGGGATAATACTGTGGGTCCTGGACCCACTTCGTTACCCGTTGGACTTTAAAGTTTGATGCTGGCCTGTCTGTGCTTGTGGACGTCTGTGGCTTCCTCATGTCTGTGCATTTTCATTTTATTGTCTGCTTGTTAAAAAAAAAAAACGCCAAAAATAAAGTATAAAAAAACCAACTGTGAATTACATGAACAGCCTTCAATTTCCTGCAAAAGGTAAGTGCAATTTTAACACTATTCTGCCTCAGTTTATCTTTTACGCATGTGCATTAGAACGTACAGATGACAGTGGATCTACAAACACAAAACATTTATAACAGGCAGAACGTTGGTGGAACTGCATTTGGTTTTCTTAAGAAATTCAGGTTGTTCACATTTGTTTAGGTTATTCATATTTGTGTGAAAGGATAGTTTGTAAATGTAAGCAATTTTGTGTAATTTTCCTTTTTTACACTTAAAAAATTGGAGTTGTCATGTAAAGTACAATCAACTGAGGCATAATATTGTTAAAATTCACTTATTTTTCGTAAGACAAAAAAAAAAGTCCTTGAACCTCCGAAGGGTCCAAACTGCCCCACAGCATGAATTTAAAACATTAACCAAAGAAGAAATTATCATTCAGAGGCGTCACTGAATTGTTCTGATCAAGTTAAATACTCTCTACTTCAGTTCCAGATGTCTGTTCCTAAATGTTCTGTGTATTTGTACATTCAGTGGGATCTGTACGTTAGAATGGACCTGCGTAAATGTTGGTTCAACGTTGAAGGTTCTTTTATTTCTACCCGTGGGTAAATTGTGTTTTGCAGACGTAGTGGCTGCTTTTGGCATTACAACAAAACCCACACTGAACCTGTTGAGCAGGAACTGGATCGAGCGTCCAGACAGAAACTGCTCAGTGTTTTCACCATTCAACAGAATAGCAGCATGGAAAAGGAAAAGAATAAAATAAATACACTAGAAGCACTCGGAGAGCGCAGACCTCCGTCAAGACAGATTAGCCCCCCCACCCCCACCCCCCCCCGATCACCACCAAAATTTAATCACTTTTTCCTTGTGCCAGTATCAACATTTCCTGAAAATTTCATCCAAATCCATCCAGGACTTTTTGAGTTATCTAGCACACAGACAAACAAACAAACAGACAAACCAATGCCGACAAAAAGTAACCTCCTTGGCAGAGGTAATAAGATCAAATAAATAAAACAAGATGCAATAAAACACAATAAAAACCTCAAGAAGATAAAAAATAAATAAAAACTGGGATAAAACCCAAGATAAGAACCTAAAATTAAAAACTGGAAGTCACAATAATAATAAATAGAGCAAAGAAATAGGATAAATAACTAAGGCTGAATGTGGAACCTGAAAGAACAGCAGTTTGACAGCCTTGGTTTACATGGTAACCATCTGAACCTGAAACACATAAGTGCCGTTTCGTTCCCACTTTTAATTCCGCGTTTTAGATGTGCGTTTTGGGGGGAAAATCTGCATGTAGACGGGACACGCAGAAGTGTGTGAACTGTCCTATTTATGGATGCAGTCTGAAACCAGGTGGCATCAGCACCACCACCAAGACCAAGCACCTGCCTAGCACCAAACTACCTCCTGTTCCTGTTCTCTCCTAGTGCCAAATACAACTACAGAACAGGAAACAGAACATCTTCCCTCTCTGCCCTCTACTACCCTCCATAAACATTTGTGACAGTAGCTGAAATGACTCTTGGATTTAAATTACAGCGGTTAGGACAACTTGAAGGTCCACCTCAGGGAAATAATCCCACATGTTGTTGTTTTCCTGTACTGGCGCCTGCCTGGGATGGAAACTGTACTCGACAAGAAACACACCTTGTGCGTTTTCAACCCTTTAACCCACTGGTTCCAACCTTTTTTACTCCTGACCACATTTTAACATCACAAATTTCTGGCGACCCCCAGACATTCAAACAGACATTTTTTTTGCTAAAATTAATTTGGTTTTAATCCTGTACTCTGTTTCAAATCCAGGTTAATGTTAGAGGACATTTAGTCTATATAATGTCTGTTATGTGGACATTTAGTCTATATAATAAATATTATTGTGGACATTTAGTCTATATAATGTCTGTTATTGTGGACATTTAGTCTATATACTGAATATTATTGTGGACATTTAGTCTATATAATGTCTGTTATTGTGGACATTTAGTCTATATAATGAATATTATTGTGGACATTTAGTCTATATAATGTCTGTTATTGTGGACATTTAGTCTATATAATGTCTATTATTGTGGACATTAGTCTATATAATAAATATTATTGTGGACATTTAGTCCTATATAATGTCTGTTATTGTGGACATTTAGTCTAATATAATGAAATTATTGTGGACATTAGTCTATATAATGTCTGTTATTGTGGACTTAGTCTATATAATGTCTGTTATTGTGGGACATTTAGTCTATATAATAAATATATTGTGGACATTTAGTCTATATAATGTCTGTTATTGTGGACATTTAGTCTATATAATGAATATTATTGTGGACATTTAGTCTATATAATGTCTGTTTATTGTGGACATTTAGTCTATATAATGTCTCTTATTGTGGACATTTAGTCTATATAATAATATTATTGTGGACATTTAGTCTATATACTGTCTGTTATTGTGGACATTTAGTCTATATAATGGAATATTATTGTGGACATTAGTCTATATAATGTCTGTTATTGTGGACATTTAGGTCTATATAATGTCTATTATTGTGGACCTTTAGTCTATATAATCGTCTGTTATTGTGGACATTTAGTCTATATAATGAATATATTGTGGACATTTAGTCTATATAATGTCTGTTATTGTGGACATTTAGTCTATATAATGTCTATTATTGGTGGACATTTAGTCTATATAATGTCTGTTATTGTGGACATTTAGTCTATATAATGTCTAGTATTGTGGACATTTAGTCTAGATAATGTCTGTTATTGTGGACATTTAGTCTATATAATGTCTGTTATTGTGGAATTGTAGTCTATATAATGTCTATTATTGTTGGACATTTAGTCTATATAATGTCTGTATTGTGGACATTTAGTCTATATAATGAATATTATTATGTGACATTTAGTCTATATAATGTCTGTTATTGTGGACATTTAGTCTATATAATGAATATTATTGTGGACATTTAGTCTATATAATGTCTGTTATTGTGGACATTTAGTCTAGATAATGTCTATTATTGTGGACATTTAGTCTATATAATAAATATTATTGTGGACATTTAGTCTATATAATGTCTGTTATTGTGGACATTTAGTCTATAATGAATATTATTGTGGACATTTAGTCTATATAATGTCTGTTATTGTGGACATTTAGTCTATATAATGTCTATTATTGTGGACATTTAGTCTATATAATAAATATTATTGTGGACATTTAGTCTATATAATGTCTGTTATTGTGGACATTTAGTCTATATATGAATATTATTGTGGACATTTAGTCTATATAATGTCTGTTATTGTGGACACTTTAGTCTATATAATGTCTGTTATTGTGGACATTTAGTTCTATATAATAAATATTATTGTGGACATTTAGTCTATATAATGTCTGTTATTGTGGACATTTAGTCTATATAATGTCTGTTATTGTGGACATTTAGTCTGTATAATGTCTATTATTGTGGACATTAGTCTATATAATAAATATTATTGTGGACATTTAGTCTATATAACTGTCTGTTATTGTGGACATTTAGTCTATATAATGTCTGTTTATTGTGGACATTTAGTCTATATAATGAATATTATTGTGGACATTTAGTCTATATAATGTCTGTTATTGTGGACATTTAGTCTATATAATGTCTATTATTGTGGACATTTAGTCTATATAATGTTCTGTTTATTGTGGACATTTAGTCTATATAATGTCTATTATTGTGGACATTTAGTCTATATAATGTCTATTATTGTGGACATTTAGTCTATATAATAAATATTATTGTGGACATTTAGTCTATATAATGTCTGTTATGTGGACATTTAGTCTATATAATGTCTGTTATTGTGGACACTTTAGTCTATATAATGTCTGTTATTGTGGACATTTAGTCTATATAATGTCTGTTATTGTGGACATTTAGTCTATATAATGTCTATTATTGTGGACATTTAGTCTATATAATGTCTGTTATGTGGACCATTTAGTCTATATAATGTCTGTTATTGTGGACAGAGGCAGTAAATCCAGGTGTAGATTAAAGGTCAGGATCTGTCCAGTCAGTCCAGCTGGGATTTACAAGGAGGACAATTAATACTGAACAACAAGAACTGAAACTATGAATATGAAAGAGCTGCAGCATCTGAAACTGACCACAGTGAACATTTGTAGAGCTGCAACCGATTAATTGATTAGGTGCTTGGAGCAAATGCAAAAATTCCTGATTCGATTAATCGACTCAAATTGATTGAAGCAAGATATTCTGTCAGTTTTCCTAAACTGAAGCTTCTTTGTGCGTCACAATAAGCGTCTGTGTGAAACACAACAGTGGAACCAATGTTTAACAGCAGAGAAATGAAGGAAACAAAGCTTTGATTCAGGAGAACTGTGGTTGAAGGATTTTTTTGGATCACTTTAAGTCAATTATACACCACCTCACTGGGTCAGATCATCCACTCACACGGCTTCTCACATCACTGCTATGCTGATGATACCCAGCTCTATCTGGCATTCCCACCTGATGACTCCGCAGTCTCACTGTGAATCTCAGATTGTCTCTCTGACATATCTGCATGGATGAAAGTCCATCACCTTCAGCTGAACCTGTCTAAAACTGAACTGCTGCTCTTCCCAGCTAAGCAGGACATCTCCATCAGTATTGACTCCATATCTCTGGCTCCTACCAATGTAGCATCAAACTTGGGAGTTATGATTGATAATCAGTTGACCTTCACAGATCACGTTGCCTCTGTCACCTGATCATGTTGTTTCACTCTGTTCAACCTCAGAAAGATCAGGCCATACCTAACCCAACAGGCCACCCAGCTCCTGGTGCAGACTATGGTTATCTCCCGTCTTGACTACTGCAGTGCTCTTCTAACGGGCCTCCCAGCTTGTGTTGTCAAACCACTATCCACACTAAGATGGTCCAGAATGTAGCAGCGCATCTGGTTTTCAATCAGCCTTAAAGTGCCCATGTCACCCCCTTACTCACCCTAAAGGGCACTATGTCACCCCCTTTACTCATTGAGTTCCCCTCGGTCTACCCATAGCTGCCCACATCAAATTTCAAATCTTTAAATCCCTAGCCTACAAATTCTCAGTGGGTCTGCCTCCTACCTATTCTAGGTGCCACTGATAAACGCTTCCTGTTGCCCCATCGACCACTCCGCTCGTCTGGGGAACGTGTCTGGTGTCCCCAGACCTTGTACAAGTACCAATCCAGGCTCGTTCATGGGTCATTCCACATTGGTGGAACGTTCTACCAGCACTACCAGAACAGAGGCGTCCCTACCTATCTTCAGAAGCTCCAGCAGACCCAGCTCTTCCGAGAGCCCCTGCTGTCTGAGCACTGTCAGACATTCCATTTTAAATATTTTAATAAGGTTTTCCCAGGATTATCACAGAATTTCCCAGGATCATCTCTGGACCTGCTGCGGTGGTCCTGCCTCTCTCCTGCCTTCATCGTCATCACTCACTTATCCTCAACTGCCTCCATGCATCTCCCCCTACTCCCCCTCTCCCCCAGTCTCTATCTCTATCACTCTCTCTTTCTTTACCCTCTCTCTTTAACCCCAGCTGGTCCTGTCACTCGTCCATCCTCCTCAGTCTGGGTCTGCTCCAGGTTTCTGCTGTTAAAGGGAAGTTTTTCCTTCCACTGTCACCATCGCTAGTGTTTGCTCCTGGAGGATTCTGGTGGGGTTTCTGTAAATTGGCTTAAAGTCTGGTTTTTACCAACTATATATAAAGTGTCATGAGATACTTTCATTGTGATCTGGTGCTATATATATAAATTTGACTGATTAATTGATTTGATTGGTTTTCCTCTGGAAGTTGCTTGGAAAAAAGCGTCTGCCAAATGCATAAATGTAAATGATTAATCGGTTGCAGCTCTAAACATTTGACACATAAACAGAACCACAGTGCTGCAGTTTCACAACCACAGTCTGGGACCGGCTCTGTCAACTCAACACAGATTTTTTATTAGTAAGTCGTTTTTTTATTTTTATCAATTACTAGAAATTTCAGGCGACCCGTTTGAATTCCAGAGGTTGAAAAACACTGCTTTAGACGGTGACGCCAGAGTGGAGCGTTTGT
Source organism: Sphaeramia orbicularis (assembly GCF_902148855.1). Taxonomy (NCBI): domain Eukaryota; kingdom Metazoa; phylum Chordata; class Actinopteri; order Kurtiformes; family Apogonidae; genus Sphaeramia; species Sphaeramia orbicularis. The sequence goes on along the minus strand of NW_021941608.1, from coordinate 24,751 downwards.
AAGATTTCCACTCTGGAAGGTGGTTTCTTTTTTTTTTTTTGCGTTTTCAACCCCCCCAAAAACGCTGTTGCTGTCTAAACCAAAGGCACATCTGATCAGATATTTTGCCGTTTCCACCTGAGAGCGTTGTGGTGTAAAGTGGGCCTAAAATGCCTTTGACAGCGCCGCTCTAACGTGTCCCTGTGTGTTCCTCCATATGTAAAGTAGACAGTGATGACGGTGCGACAGGCCGACGGCGTCCTACCTGATCCGATGTATAAGGTCCTGTAGCACATGCTGACCGGCGGGCCCCTTCCCGTCAAGGGTAGAAGACGGCTCTGGCCTGCACCTTCCTCTGGCCTGGGGGAGGACAACAGTGTGAAGCACAGCGGTAACACTCTGCACCACCGCACATGTGCAGAAGATCAGGCACACGCTTACTGTCAGGTGGGTGGCGACGACGGCGCTTTGGGGGCGGAGCCGGCAGGTGGAGGAGGAAGAGGAGGAGGAGGAGGAGGAAGAAGAGGAGGAGAAGTGCTGGGCGCTTTGTGGGGAAACAGCTGCTGGATCCTCTGCCAGGCCAGGAGCTTGATCATCTCCACGTCCAGCTTGTCCAGCTCGATGCCTGCAGGGAGACCAGTCCACCGTTAGCCAGATACAGAGACACAGACGGACACAGGGTGGACACAGGTGGACACACAGATGGACACAGGGTGGACAGGGGTGGACACAGGGTGGACACAAGTGGACACGGGGTGGAAAACTTGTGGACACGTGGTGGAAACATGTGGACACAGGATGGACACGTGGACACGGGGTGGACACGGGGCCGAACATGTTAACAAAAGGTTGGAAACATGGACACAGGGTGGAAATGTGCACATGGGGTGGAAAATTTGGACACAGGGTGGAAACATGTGGAATACGGGGTGGAAACGTGTGAACACGGGGTGGACATGTGGACACGGGGTGGACACACTTACCCCTTTCACCGTCCAACCCTTCCTTCAGGTCAGTGATGGATGACAGGGGGCTGGGCAGTAATCCAGGACCAGGACCAGGACCAGGACTAGCCTTTATGTCTGCAGAGGACACAACACAGTCAGTCCACCCTGAGCGTTTAACTGGGGAGGTTTCTGTCCTCTGTCCACCAGGGGGAGCTGTTCAGGTGAACTTCTCTCTACATGTGCTTTACAGAAAACCTAAACTCCTTAAACACACAAAAACACATCAGTCCTCTACTAGAAGGACCAAGGCGTCTCTACTCCTGAGCTCATTCAACATCTGCCAGCGACATTTGTAGGGACGGAGTTGGAGGCAGATGTCCAAAACCAGGACAATATTGTATTCTGATTCTGATAGTTGTCCATTTCTGTTTTCAAAGACCACTCAAACAACAGTGAGTCTTGTTCTTGTTTGATGGAACTGCAACGGTGGGATCTGCAGAGACGGGCTCAGATCGGTTACTGACTTGGGATGGTAACGATTACCGGTATAACGATAAACGGCGGTAAAATTACAGGCAGTTAGTATTACCGTTTAAATTCTAATTCTCATGATAACCATGTTTGATTACTGCATTTTTTAGGGGAAAACACCCTCTGTAAAGATCTGCTTTTATGTCAAATATCTGAGTATAAGTTTGAGTTTTAACTTATTACAATTTTAATTTTCTATACCTAATATTGGAACCAATATTCACTTTTTAAAGTCCGAAAAGGTTCGTTAAGCATCTGTGTGTTATTTATGCAATAAATTATATACATTTTTCAAATTGGATTTTATATTTTTTGTGGTTTTTTGTCCTTTTATGTTTTTATAGTATGTTAAAGTGAAAAAAATAATAGACAGATGATATACATGAAGTTGTGCTGAAAAAACAGATCCCAAACATGGGTATAGTAAACATTTATTTATATAGTATATAAAGGCAAAATTAAAAGTACATTGTACAGTGCTGGACCTGAGTACTGATTTCGTTTCATGTATACACTACATGTAATGACAATAAGGTGAACCTTGAAAAGGACTGAAAAACAGACAAAATAGGCTCAGACCACTAAGGGTTAATATTTGAATGTTTCTGACACAGAAGGGACATTGTGTCTATTATTTTATTTATTTGTTTTGGGTTTTTTTTGTTTTTTTCTAAATACAACTTGGTTAAATTATTTCTGTGTGTATCAGTACTTTTTGAACATTTGCGCACAATTTCAATAATACCGTGATAATAATGATAACAGTGATAATTTTGGTCACAATAACTGTGATATGAAATTTTCATATGGTTCCATCCCTAGTACTGACCCACTCTGAAGGAACAGAACAGCTCTAACACTAAAAGCCAGAGATATTCACCCTCTGAAAATACGACTTTCATGGTTCATGGTTTGAAAGGATTCCCCATCTGCTACAGACGGACTTCAAGAGTGGAAAAAAACAGTGGTGAGTTCAACAACAGCCTCTGGACTTCACATGACGACATTCTAGAACGTTTACACTGTTTTTATTCACGGCTTCAGGAAGAAAAGGTTCATCTGTCTGTGGTGGACAATAAAGGACCGCTACGTCATGTTCTGCCGAACTACGCCCCCGTTCACCAGCTCCTTAATGTGTTCATCAGATACCTGGACTGGACTGGGGGAACTGGGACTGGGTTACCTGGACTGGGTGGTGCTGGGTGGTTCTGGACTGGGTGATTCTGGACTGGCTTACCTGCACTGGCTGGTTCTTGGTGGTTCTGGACTGGCTTACCTGGACTGGCTGGTTCTGGACTGACTTACCTGGACTGGCTGGTCCTGGTTCTGGTTCTGGGTGGTTCTGGACTGGTTGGTTCTGGTCTGGCTCACCTGGACTGGCTGGTCCTGGTTCTGGGTGGTTCTGGACTGGCTGGTTCTGGACTGGCTCACCTGGACTGGCTGGTCCTGGTTCTGGGTGGTTCTGGACTGGCTGGTTCTGGACTGGCTCACCTGGACTGGCTGGTCCTTGTTCTGGGTGGTTCTCCTGGCCCCCTTTGGCTGCTGTGTCTGCGTGGCCGCTGCTGGTGATGGCTGGCTTCTCATCACTGCTCAGACTGGGCTCCTGGCTCCGGTGGGTTCTGGTTCTGCTGGTCTGTGTGGGGCCGTATCGTCGGGGCAGTGGGACACTTCTTCTGAGCGCACGTGTCCGTTGTGCTCTCCGGCTCCTTCTTAACGCTTTCTTGTCCTATGTGGTTGAGCGTCCCCGTGTTGGGTGCCGAGTCTGGGGGGAGGGGAACCGCGGGGAGGGGGAGGGGCTTCAGTCTGAGCTGTATCTCCGCCTGCCCTGCGGGACTCCGAGGCACTGTGACAGTCTACTGGACCGTTGGCTTTGGGAGGCGGACTCCCCTTGGCTACGTGGCCGTTGGGCTTCCGACAGTTCTGGCAGGGCGTCCGCGGTGCATTTACACGCCCCCGGGCGCCGCCCCCTGGAGGTCCGTTGGGCGTACCGCAGGGTTAGAGCGGGAGTCGGGGGAAGAAGTCCGTCCTAAAGCGGTATGGGTTTTCACGTCTTCTGATGGTTCGCCGCGGCTTGGTGGAGGCTTTCTGGTCTACGTCCCAGTCGGTGGACGGCGGTGGCCAACGGCGCCGTGGGCCGCGGTGGGCGACGCCTTCTGCTTGAGTGGAGATGGGGCGCATGATGCTGCACTGGAGGGCGATGACGTCCTGAAGCCACTGAGGAAAAATGCAAAGGACGGTTCAACACAAGACCAGGGACAGTTTTTAAGCCTAATAAAAATTTTAAATTATATACCAAAATGTCTAAAATTAATGTTCATTTGCAACATATTACAAACAAACTCTTGCACGATCAAAACAAATTAATTTTAGAAAATAAAATGTCTCTGTTTTGAATATCCAGGGTCACCTAAAATTTCGAATAATTTATATTAAAAAAAATTTAAAATTCAAACTTACTAATAAAAAATTTACATTAGTCTAAATGTTGCCTAAAATTAACGTTTATTTGCAGCATATTACAGCAAACTTTTACATGTTCAAAAAAAAATTAATTTTAGCAAAAAAAAAAAAAAAGTCTCCGTTTTGAATGTCTGGGGTCGCCTGAAATTTCTAATGATTTATGTTTAAAAAAATTAAAAATTAAGACTTACTAATAAAAATTTACATTATATTGTCTAAATGTTGCCCAAAATGAATGTTTAGTTGTGCCATAGTATAGTAAACTATTACATGACCAAAAACAAATTAATTTTAGCAAATAAAATGTCTCTGTTTTGAATGTCTGGGGTCACCTGAAATTTCTAATAATTTATTAAAAAAAATTAAAAAATTAAAACTTACTTTGCATGTTGACACCCCTGCTTCAGAAGCCCCTAATGCACATTAATTCTGACTGTTATTCGTCTCTATATCCAGGTGGTGGTCATTTTAATGGTACGTTTACACCAGTACGCTCTTGTTCGATGCGGTCGGTCATTGTTTTGCGTGTTGTTTGACCACACAGTGGATGCTGTCGGTCTTGTTGTACCACCCACCTCCTGCTGCTCGGCCTCTGTGCTGAAGTGCTTGGAGGGCTGGTGCTCGGGGACGTTGCTACAGACCAACTCCAACTGTCGCACGCCCGCCGGCAGCAGCATGGGGGGGGGGGCTCCGGTACTGGGACTTGATGGCATCTGGCACCTGAGGACCAACACATACACCACGTTTACGTTCACAACAACACTGGTGTTTCATCAGCAAAGTGGACGACTCAAGGGGAAACCAACTATTCTGTGCATTTTCAAAGTCAGCTTTATCGTCGGTTTTGTCTTAATGTACACTGCACACAGAAAACTGACATTATAAACTCTAAGGCCCCGCGGTGCAAGATGAACCAAGGCTATAACAGTTTTAGATTTCAATTGCAGTTTAGTTTTATTTAGTTTTGACTTTTTTTTCTCTAATTCAATTTGTTTTAATTCGTTTTTAGAGCAGGTTTGCTAGTTTTAGTAGTTTTCGTTTTTTTTCTAAATGCTTAGTTTAGTTTAGTTTTAGTATTAATTTTAGTTTGGTCGTCTCTTTTCTCTTCTTCTCTGTCGTCGTATTCAAATAAACCCCAGTCAGGACTCTGCTGCTTTCTCCCAACTTTAGTCTCCATGTTTCTTTCTCCATGTTACTTGTGCATTTACATATTTTAGTCCTTTTTAGTTTCATTTTATATTGATTATATCTTTTTAGCATTTTTTTCTACCAGTAATACTGACATTTTTGTAAACAGTTCCATAAATAGAGTTCTGAAGCTAAAAAATGAGCCTATTTGACAAAAGATAAGACAAACTTTAATTTATGACACTGATGTTTACTTTGGCTGGATCTGGACCATATATGACGGTCTTATTTGAATCAATTGGCTCCAAACTTTACAGTTTTGTTGTGTGACATTTGGTGACATCTAGTGGTGACACAGCAGAACTCTCCAGTCCTCACAAAAAACACAGATTCTTCATTAGAGCCCATGTTTGATATGTCTGTTCCCGGTGTTTAGTTTGGAGGATACTACCGTTTTAACTCAGTATCGGCAAGTACTCAAATGTAAGTACTCGTACTCGGTCTGGAAAAAAGTGGTATAGGTGCATCCCTAATAAGTACCTTATTAACTTATACAGGGTGGGGAAGCAAAATGTACAATGAACATTTAGTTGTTTTTTCTCAGCAGGCACTACGTCAATTGTTTTGAAACCAAACATATACTGATGTCATAATCATACCTAACACTATTATCCATACCTTTTCAGAAACTTTTGCCCATATGAGTAATCAGGAAAGCAAACGTCAAAGAGTGTGTGATTTGCTGAATGCACTCGTCACACCAAAGGAGATTTCAAAAATAGTTGGAGTGTCCATAAAGACTGTTTATAATGGAAGAAGAGAATGACTATGAGCAAAACTATTACCAGAAAGTCTGGAAGTGGAGGAAGCAACAAAAACGTACCAAAGCTTTTATTAAAGCTCTCAAATCCAAAATCTTAAAGGATCCAACCAATCCAGGAGAAAAATGGCAACTGAACTTGAGGTAGACAACAAGAGCGTTAGAAATGCAGTAAAATAGGATTTGAAGATTTAAATTCTCATGACTTTCAATAAAATAATTGGTCATACACTGTCTTTCAATCCCTGCCTCAAAATATTGTAAATTTTGCTTCCCCACCCTGTATAAATATATATATATATATATATATATATATATATATATATATATATATATATTTAGAGAGAGAGATAAAATTACAGAATAAAAGTAGTAGTAGAAACAAGCGGCAAAGTAGTTAATAATAATAATAATAATAATAATACTAATAAGCTCAACATCAGCTAGATGAAGCTGGACTTAATTTCCATTTCTAAACAGTCAGATCCAGCGGTGCTCACTTCAGACGTCCTACCTTCAGGGTCTTCTTGTTGTGCTGGTGAATGCTGCGGCGGTTGGGTGCGTTTTGTCGATGGACTCTCCGCAGGAAGTCCAACTTGACGGCGTGTTGGGACATTCTATCTTGAAACTGGTCAAAGAGCTGACAGCGGCTGGACAGACTGAGCGTCCTCTGATTCAACTGGACAGATGAGGACAACATATACAAACATGTCTGATAAAAAACCCAGGTGTAAAAGCTGACCAAGGACAAACAAACAGGAATAAAAGACACCAGAGCAGTTTCAGAAACAGGACCCTTACCACCAAGTGCTCGACGTGGTTCGGACACATCCACTTCCCAGCAGGTAAAGCAGTGAGTGGAGGGTCCAGACAGTCCATGTGGAACAGAAGAGGACAATAGTCACACTGGATCAGTGGAGCCAACCTGCATCTCCTGTGGGACAGAGGACAGTAGGACCGGTTAGGTCACAGCACCAGTGACCCGCTGTGCTCCTGGAACCCTTTACAGCCCAACCATTCATTGGGCCAATTATGGCTTATCACCGATTAATCAACATCAGCCAATATGTAACCTATTTATTAACTTTTCTGCTTCGGACATTCTGTCACTCGCTGCCTCCTCTGTGTGTGTGTTGTGTGTGTGTGTGCGCTGCCCGGAGAGTTAGAGGAAACAGTAATGCCTGTCAGTTTCACTTCCACTTCTGCTTGGACAATTAGGCTATCACCCCCCCCACACCACACAAACCACAGACCGATACCCCCCCCCCGTTCTGACAAGGATTGGACTGCTAATCCCCTCCACTCCGTCCCCCCGTCCGAAGTCACGGACCGCTACTCCCCATTCAGACAAGGATGGACCACTATGGTATTATTGGGCGGACGTTGTGTATGAGATTCTGCTCATGCTTTCTTTCTATATTCATTATTTAATAGGTCCTATGTATTTTATTTTATTTATAGTAGTTCTGTTTATCTAGGGTTTTTTTGTTTTTTTTCCTTCTCTCTCTTCTGCCCAGTTTTACCTCAGTTCTGGTTGTAGTTACTGTTACCATTATAATTATTACCATGGTTGTTACTGTTTGTATCGTTGATATTTTCTTGTGAGGGTCTTCACCACCTTCTCCCCGACCCCCACCCCCATGTCACGTCCGGCATCGAAACGTGGTTCAACTAAACTCACAATAAATACAGTAGAATATCAAGGGGAGCTACTTTATGAAGTTTCCCTTGGCAAAGCAAATCTGTTCTGCAACCAGAAGGAACCAGACAACCATTCTGCTGTTAGAATGAAGGACAAGACAAGTTAAAAAAACACAAAAAAAGGATGGACCACTAACAACCCCCCCCCCCCCCCCCCCAAATCCTTCACAGTTTCATTCCACAGGCATGCCCGGGTATTAACAGTGTAGGGGAGACCGGGGACAGTTGTAACACAGGTCAGTTGTAACTCTTGCTATTGCTCCAATCAGGAACAACTTAGGACTCACCTAATTCACTCTGCACATGCTCAGTTTAGTCCTTTGCCCACATGGGCAGTTGTAGTGTCGTGAGACAGACACATCCAAATTTGTGAGTGAAAACATATTTTGTGGTCAGTTCATATTTTTTACTCTGTTCTTGTGATTGCACCGTTTGGTTTTGTAGTTGGACTCATTAAAGGTAGGTGTCACTTACATTTTAAAGAATGATTTACCAAGTAATTATTATGTCACTATTTAGAAAATATATTCACATCTTTTTCAAAGTCTGCTCTCCCCAGCATAAAAACTCCACATCTACAACCTGTGGTTCCACAGGTCACAGACTGGTCTGGTATCAGACTGTTATACAGAGGTTTAAAGTTGTGTAAATTATATTTGGGAGATAAACAAAGATTTATGCAACTGTTAATCCACCGGTCCACATTATCTAATATCAGATATTATATCCTGTGTAGATCAATGTTCTTATTTCATATATCGGTCAATATATCGGTTATCGGCCTATATCAGATATCAGCTTTTTTTTAGCCCCCAGTACCGGTATCAGTATCAGCCCCGAAACTCCCATATGGTTGGGCTCCAGACCGCAGCGGTACAAACCTGTTGCAGGAGTAGCACACTTTGACCGGCAGAGGAACCAGGCCGTTGGGGTCCAGTTCGTGCTGGGGTCTCCTGAATGGCTTCCCCAGCAGCTCCTCTTTTCTCCTCCGTTTACTGCTGCCTAAAATCACAACAGGACCTCCTTTAAATTAGCGATTCTCAACTGGTGGGTCGTGACCCTAAAGGCAAGGCAAGGCAGATTTATTTGTACAGCACAATTCATACACAGGGCAATTCACAGTGCTTTACAAAAATGGAAAAGAGACAGATTAAAAACACAATTATACTTAAAACATAATCCATAAATATAAATAATAATCAATTAAAACAAAGTAAAAGGTCAGAGTGCAGATAGAACCCTTTCAGTTGTTCTATGCACAGGTGAACAGAGCTGTTTTCAGCCTGGACTTAAACACTGTCTGAGTAGAGGTCTGTCTCATGTGTCTAAAGTGGGTCCAAACCTGCTTCTTCCAGTGGGTCTGGGTTCAAATAATGTTAAACCAATCCTGTGCTTTATTTTTGATGGAGCTGAGCCCCATCCATTCACACTCCCCAACAGTAGGGGGCACTAATGCACTATAATGATAATTAACAACCAGACATTTCACAGCAGAAAAAAGAACCAAAAGTTTCTATTAGGGATGTAACGATTACCGGTATAACGATAAACTGCAGTAAAATTGTAGACGGTTAGTATTACCATTTAAATTCTAATTCTCATGATAACTGTGTTTGATTACCGCACTGTTAGGGTAAAAACCCTATGTAAAGTTCTGCTTTTATTTAAAATATTTGAGTATAGTTTTAATTTATTACAATTTTAATTTTCTATACCTAATATTTGGAACCAATATTCACTTTTAAAGTCGGTGAAAAGGTTCGTTAAACATCTGTGTGTTATTTACGCAATAAATTATATACATTTTTCAAATCGCATTTTATATATTTTTTTGTGTTTTCTGTCCTTCTATGTTTTTTTTTATAGTAGGTTAAAGTGTAAAAATAATAGACAGATGATATAGATGAAGTTGTGCTGAAAAAAACAGATCCCAAACATGGGTATAGTAAACATTTGATTATATAGTATATAAAGGCCAAATCAAAAGGACTGAAAAACAGACAAAATAGACTCAGACCACTAAGGGTTAATATTGGAATGTTTCTGACACAGAAATGGACATTGGGACTGTTATTTTATTTGGTTTTCTTTTTAAATACACTTGGTTAAATTATTTCAGTGTGTATTAGTACTTTTTGACGTTTTGAGCACAATTTCACTAATACTGCAATAATAATGATAACCGTGATAATTTGGTCACAGTAACCGTCAAATTTCCATATGGTTCCATCCCTAGTTTCTATTCATATGATGTTTAAACTCAGGTCTGACACTGACTCCATCAGATCTGGTTTGACCTCCACTGGACTAAAACCTCAGTGGATTTAATTCTTCAAAAAGTGACTGAATGAACTTTGAATTTTTAACTTGTTCACTTTTTAGTTTTGGTTCAAATGGACTTAATTTAGTGTTAAAGTGAATATTTCCATATGTATCGTCGCCCCCTGCTGGTCAGTTCGGTTTATCATTAAACTGGTCTGTGTTTTCAGACTGTCATATTCTGGATTATCCCAGGTTCTAAACACACCATCTGTTTGTTGAACACATCTGAGACGTTTAACTTTTATCATTGTGGGTCTGGTCTTTGGGGGGTGGTAGTGGGTCCAGAACCGGACCAGTGCTTTCAACAGTTTACCCATATGAACCTGCCATGTCAGGGCGTGGATTTTCTTTCCTCAGCGTTTTCCCATATTCATTTGAGCAACAACCACTTCCACAAACCCCTGTTAACAGTGATTTTTACAGTTTCTGGACATGCAGAGTAAACAGTGACACAAACCAGTGAAAAAAACAGGCAAGTGTTGAGGCTTAGAATACATGTGCTATTCATCAAATTTAGCCATGTATACATATGCATATACTGATAGCCTCATACACTAGTACAATACACAAGTCATCCACTATATGGACCTCAGTCTGTGGACCCGTTGAATCCAGGTGTTTGTGTTTCTAACAGGGGTCTGGATCCAAAACAATAAGGACTAATGTCAGAATAGAGTTCGATTTTATGGGATCAATATTTCCTACAAGGTTAATGGTAGATTTTTCTGCCTCAGTCAGATGTGATGACAGTAGATGGAAATTATTATTTACAGTCAGAGCAGGAAAAATATTACAGACATTTAGAGGAAGAACAGTGAAAATCAGAGTCATGGATAAAAAATAAAAAACTAAATTCAAAATCAGTGTTGAAAGAAATTAAGGCCAAACCATCTGTGAGTCATTTTGGAAACAAAGATAATTTAAACCAAACGAACCGATGCACTGATATCTATTCCATAATATCAAACTATTCTGACATTAGTCCCTATTGTTTGGATCCCAGAGCCCTGTTAGAACACAAACCCTGGATCAACAGGTCCACAGACTTCAGTCTATATAGTGGATGACTTAGGACCAGGGGTGTAAACTCATTTTAGTTCAGTTCCACATACAGCCTATAATGATATAAAGTGGGTCAGACCAGTAAAATGATATAATAATAGGATAAAAACTTATAAATAATGTCAATTCCAAAGTTTTCTCTATGTTTTTGAGTGGAAAAAAAGTAAAATTTCATGATGAAAATGTTTACATCTACAAACTGTACTTGAACATGAACAAATATGAACAACCTGAAAATTCTTAAGAAACAAACTGCATGTTAACAATATTATGCCTAAGTTGATCATTTATACATGTGCAGCACAACTTAAAGATTTAGCAGCAGGCAGAAAATTGTTAAAATTCCACATATTTCTCTTAAGACATTTCAGATTGTTCATATTTGTTCAAGATAATCATGTATTTTGTAAAAGGTTAGTCAGTAAATGTAACTTTTTTTCTAATTTACTTTTATTATACTAAAACAAAGAGGAAAATTTGCAGTTTTCATATTCATAGGTTATTATGATAATATTTTACTGGTCTGATCCACTTCAGGTTGAATTGACCTAAAATAATTTTAACATCCTTGATTGTTAATATCTTCAGTGTAATTTCTGCATTTGACAAATTCATCCCAGGAGCCAGACTACCCTTTGGTGGGCCACATTTGGGCCCCGGGCCACATGTTGACACCTGTGACTTAGACAATCGTGCTATGAGGCTAATGCTACGGTCCTGACATAAGTGGCGGCTTGGCGCTGTCAGATAACAGACCTGGCAGTGCTGTGGTGCAGGTGAGCTCACTGGGCAGCTGGAACTGGGTGGGGTTTCTTTCCATCGCGGCTGCTATTAACAGCTGGAAGGGCCTCTTGAGGAGGCGGGGTGCGGGGGGCACGGACGCCCCCTCCAGCTCCGCCCCCTGGACGTCGTCCTCTGGCTCCGCCGTCTCCTCCTCCCCGTCGTTCTGCTCCTCGGACGGGGTCGGGGTGGACGAGGTGTTGGAGGTCGGGGTTCCGGGTCGGCTGCTGGGTCTGCTGCTGGTCCTGCGGTCCAGGAGGCGCACCTGAGCCACTCGTAGACCGGGTCCAGCCGCCCCGGCCCCCGGGGGGAGGCCGTCAAGTCTCAGCGGGCCGGCGTTGAGCTCCAGCTCCACGGCCGGGGACGCAGAACGCTTGGACAAAGACCTCTCTGGTATTCCGTTGGTCTGTTCTGACTTCTGCTCTCGTTTCTGGAACAAGAGAGAAAAATGACGGCACAGACTCAACACTCAGACAGTTTACATCCTCTATAGTTACAGTTACAGTTTACATTCTCTATAGTTACAGTTTACATCCTCTATAGTTACAGTTTACATTCTCTATAGTTACAGTTTACATCCTCTATAGTTACAGTTACAGTCTACATTCTCTACAGTTACAGTTTACATTTTCTATAGTTACAGTTACAGTCTACCTTCTCTATAGTTACAGTCTACATTCTCTACAGTTACAGTTTACATTCTCTATAGTTACAGTTACAGTCTACATTTTCTATAGTTTATTTACTGGAGTGCTGCTGCATACTGTGTAATTTTGAACATGATAAAAGTTATTTTCTAACTTTTTTTTTTGCATATTTTATGGTAGTTTTTTTTATTCTATCCCATTTACCTTTTATATGTTTATTTGATCCTTTTATCTTTCTAATGCTACAAACACTCAGACCTGGGTAACTACATATTTTTTTCCATCATGTACCATGGACTGAATGACCATACAGCTGAGTGTGTGTAACAGAACTCTAAACTCACCTTTTTTCGAACATTGCAGCGATGACACATCCATTCTCCAGGGGGAAGCATTTCTTCACTCAGAGGTGGATTGCTGTGGTAAAAATAGTGACAGGATCAGTGACAGTTTGGCACAGTCCACTCCGCAGACATCATCATGGATGTTTCTGAAGTCTTGGCATCACTCAACAGCGTCTTCTTTCTTATCACGGTTTCAAAATGTCTTATTGTTCAAGGGTTTGAGCCTTTATTTTGTTCTCCTTCCTTTTCAAACTTTTAGTGAAACTTCAAATCAGATACACTTAGGGATGTATGGATATGAAAATTTCACATCACGGTTATTGTGACCAAAATTATCAGTTATCATTATTATCATGGTATCATTGAAATTGTGCTCAAAATGTTCAAAAAGTATTAATACACACACTGAAATAATTTAACCAAGCTGTATTTAAAAAATAAAATAAAATCATTGGTACAATACACTTTCTGTGTCAGAAACATTCCAATATTAACCCTTAGTGGTCTGAGCCTATTTTGTCTGTTTTTCAGTCCTTTTGATTTGGCCTTTATATACTATAGAAACAAATGTTTACTATACCCATGTTTGGATCTGTTTTTTCAGCACAACTTCATCTATATCATCTGTCTATTATTTTTTCATTTTAACCTACTATAAAAACATAAAAGGACAGAAAAAACAAAAAAATATAAAATCCAATTTGAAAAATTTATATAATTACATAAATAACACACAGATGTTTAACGAACCTTATCACAGACTTTAAAAGTGAATATTGGTTCCAAATATTAGGTATAGAAAATTAAAATTGCAATAAATTAAAACTATACTCAAATATTTGACATAAAAGCAGATCTGTACATCGGCATTTGCTCTGGAAAAGTGTGGTAATCAAACACGGTTATCATGATAATTAGAATTTAAACTGTAACACTAACCGTCTATAATTTTACCGCTGTTTATCGTTACACTGGTAATGGTTACATCCCTAGCTGTAAACAGATGGATTATGTTGAAGACTGTCTACCAAAGGCCAACTGGAGCATTGTTGAGTGAAAGATTTCATCCTGGACATTAAATATCCAGACCTGAGATATCTTCCCTCCTTGGTTTATTGTTTAACACGGCAGCTTTTAATTTTTTTGTCTGACCATATTTTACTTTGAATTAGGATGAAACAAACCTATTATTAACCTCAGATCCCAAAAGGAATGAATGTATTTTTTTTCAAATATTTTTGTCTCTAAAATGATTATTATGCTTAGATATCCTTCGAGCTGTAATGTAATGGAAATTGGAATTGGGTGAATTTAACAGGTGAATGTAGTTCTTCAGAATTTCATTTTTAGAACAGAACAGTTCTTCCATCAGATAGGACAGGGCTGTCAAACTCATGTTAGTTCAGTTCCACATACAACTCAATATGACCTTTAGTGGGCCAGATGATAAAAATAACACAACAATACAAAAATAATATCAATTCCAAAATTTGTATGTCTAATTTCTATGTTTAAGAGTGAAAAAAGTAAAATTATATTATCAAAATTTTTACATCCTTTAAAAAAAATGTGGAAAACATGAACAACCATGACCAAAATGAAATTTACTAAGAAAGAAAGGGCAATTTTAACAATTTATGCCATTATTTGGCCTCAGCCTCTCATTTTCACATGTTCATTACAACTTACAGATCACAGTGGATCTACAAATACACAAAACATTTAATAACAGACAGAATATTGGTACAGCTACTCTTAATTTTCTTAAGACATTTCAGGTTGTTCATATTTGTTCAGGTTTTTCACATTTTTGTAAAAGGCTATCCTGTAAATGTTAACATTTTTGTGTAATTTTACTTTATTTTTTTTTACACTAAAACAAAGAGAAAAAATTGTGGTTTTCATTATTTATAGGTTATTATGATAGTATTTTACTGGTCTGACCCTCTTTAGATGGAACTGACCTAAAATTATTTTGACATCCTTGACTGTTAATATCCTCAGTGTAATTTTTGTGTTTCACTAATTCATCCCGCGGGCCGGACTGGACCCTTTGGCAAGCCGGTTTTGGCCCCCGGGCCACATGTTTGACACCCCTGAGATAGGAGCAGAGTAGGGATGTAACGATTACCGGTATAACGATAAACCGCGGTAAAATTCCCGACGGTTAGTATTACCGTTTAAATTCTATTTATCATGATAACCGTGTTTGATTACCGCACTTTGAAAAGTCACAGTAGTGCACATTTCCTGGATCATTGTGCTACTTATTTACATTTATTTTAATTCATTTTCTTGCCAATTTTGGTCAGTTTTTATTCATTTTTATCTCATTTTTTGTTCATTTTCATTGATTCTGCTGCTTAGGTTTGTACATTTTTGTCCAATTTGTTCCGTATTTTGTTCATTTGTTGCTTATATTCAACATCTTTATTAAGTTTGTTTACATCTGTCTATCTACCTATCTATCTATGAAAAACAAACTAAAACAACTCAAACCTGATCTGGAAAATGGTCAAACAATGGCCATAAGGGGCCATCTTTATTGTACATTTGTATGTTTGATATTTATATGTTAATATTTGAACGTTTCTGCCAACAAAAAGTACATTGTGCCCATTATTTTATTTTATTATTATTACTTTCAAAATACAACTTGTTTACATTATTTCAGTGTGTGTATAAGTATAAATACAGCGATAATAATGATAACCGTGATAATTTTGGTCACAATAACCATGATATGAAATTTTCATATCGTTACATCCCTAGAGCAGAGTAACTATTGTTTTTAAGTGTTAACAGGTAATCATTATACCGGTAATCGTTACATCCCTATGTGCAAATAAAAAATAATAAAAATGTTCATATGGCTCCGTCCTTATTTACAGCATGTTCGTCCATATTCAGATGCTGATGCCACAGCCCTGACCACAGATGGACAGACAGTTTCCCAGTGACAGTCTGAACTGAACTCCAACCAAATGCCAAAGTGAAGATGATCATACAAACAGATGTTGCGTTCAGGAGCCTTTCCGGAGAAACCGCGACAATGAGACGAGCCGGAGGGGCGTCGAAAGCAAACCCCCACCCCCCCTCCCTATCCGAGCCGAATGTCCAGCTTCCGAAAAACACACACGTATGATCTGGTGTCAGTTTGTGAGCAGTCTTTTCCCGGAGCTGAATTTAAAAGGTTGTTAAGATGGCGGTGGAACAGAAAAAAGAGCAGGAGGTCGCCATATTGTAAACAGAGGAGGCTCGACTCCATTTTTAGCAGCAGCTGCAGCCGCGACCGGAGGGGAGGACCGACGGAAGCCTCACAGCACCGAACACACACCGACACTACAGCCCAACACTCCTTCACTACAGACTTTCACTGACAATAACCCAGAAAACTAAGACATAAGCATAAATACATAATAAAAACCGAAGCGCATACCGCATATGTGACAGCAGCAAACATAACGACTGGAGCTAGGGTCAGTGAACACACATTTACAGCTCTAGACTCTGTACGGACATGACAGTAAATATAAAACTATAGAATATTACACTATAGCAGCATATACATACATACAGAGAAACACAGGAACACAGCGGGTTCAGTTGGTTGCTAGTCCAACTCCTCCAACTATGAGCAATGCACTCATTAAATAAATAGCAGGTTTAAATCCAGGAAAAGTGTGTCAATAATACACCGGAAATGGGATCTGCACATAGGATTAAAATGATCATGGATGTAACTTTTGGAACGACACTTACAATTACAATATGAGGCAGTAACTTTTATCCAGAGGCAGTTAGACTAAGGAACTCTTGCTTAACTTGAGCCCACAATGCACTTTCAATTGGCACTTTACTGCTGTGCACTTTGGAAATAAAACTTTTTAGTTATTTATAGGTCATTTTTATTATTTTAATTGTATTATTTTATCAGTAATTTATAGTATTTACTAAATGCTGCTGACAGTAGGGGACAATGCTTCATTTCTGTGTTTTTTTTTTTTATTTTATATGCTGAAATGACAAACTTGAATCTGAATCTAAAGTCAGTGAAGCCCTCACCATCTGAGTGTGTCTGGGTTAAAGCACTATGTGGAGCCACCTTCCAGCATATATAAACCCATATATTAACAGTAGGTTTTATCCAAGTGCAATACGAGTACTGAACACATTGCAATGACAATACCTCAAATAAAGACATATATTTAACATAAATGCATAGTGTCCAGCCACGGTCTCTACTGTTTCTTGGTTGGTGACATGCCTGTTTTTATTCTGTATATATATTTACACTTTACTTTTCTTCTTCTTTAAACTGTTTTGCACTACGCACCACTAGAGAGTTGTCTCTTTTAATTTCGTTGTACATGTGTATAATGACGATAAAGCTATTCTATTCTATTCTGTTCTTTATGTGCTGATCCACCAGGGCAGGCATTCACCTCCAAACACACCTAAACCAGAGCTCCTCCAGCGGAACTGAACTAACATTTTCAGCTCTGTAGTGTGTGTTTGCTCCTCTGCCTGGGCCTGTGCATGCATGCTTTGTGTGTTGTGTCGGGCTGAACCGTACCAGCACTGGAGGTGGAAGGCTGCAGGGCAGTGGTCGCAGCAGAGCAGGTCGCCCCCCCTCCCGGCAGCTGTCGCAGGTGTCGTGGTTGGTGGCCCGGCCGCTCCTCCGGACGTCTCTGACCAACTTCCGACTCCTCTTCTCCACCTCCTCAGATTTCGGAGGCGCCAGCAGTGTTTGGATTTGCTGTAAAAAAGAAAAGTTGTTGAATAATTGAGTCTCTACGATAATGAAGCTAAGGTGCCGCTGCATGCTAAAGCTAACTTCTGGCCTCCATTATCAAACCACACTAGCGGCTTAGCTTAGCCAACAACTGCCCTGACAGTAAGCTGTGGCGGTCCGAGGATGGCGGAATGCTTTAGTTTTAGAGCACACACAAAGCATCTGTACTAAAAAGTGTGTTGGACTGGAGTGAGGCCTCGGAGCAGAGCAGCCTTACCTCCATTAAGCCCCCAGAGGTATCCAAATCGTACACAATCGTCGGGGTCTCCATTTTGTCCCACATTCATCCAGAGGAAGACGGTGCTAAAGGAACTGTTGATCCAAATGCCCACCAGGCCCACCACGACCACGACAAACTCTTGACTCCAAGTGTTTTTCACTAACAGAGGTTCGGACTAAATGGGATGGCTGCTCGCACAATGCTAGCTAACGATAGCAGCTAAAAGAGCTAACGACGAAGACGTCAACCAGTCAAGGTTGTGACGCTAGCGGGCTGCCTAGCTAGTGTTGACGGCCCACAAAGACAACCGAAGTGACGATAGCCGTGCAGTTCAAACTCCGGCTGTCAGCACCACTAGTACCGTGCTAATGCCCAGTCCGCAGACACTGTTTCAGATCCACAGACCGCTCGCTGCTAGCTCCAGAACCTGTGTGCGGCCTAGCTGGCCAGCCATGATTCTTGTTTCTGCTCCTGCAAAAAGGAGCCGAGTAAATGTGCAAAGCCATCCGCTCCCATTGTCAATACCACATCTGTCCAAATACCAGCGAGGAAAGTCGGTGCGGCCGCGGGCCAGTGCACGGTCTCTCCGAACGCCTTCCGAACGTATATTCCTCTAAACGGGTTGAACTGAGATGCAAATTCGCTGGATGTTATTGTTGTGGAAAAGGCTATGCATCTACACTGGCGGCTAGCAACATCCTCTACCAGTTGCGCAACCGCGAACCGCCGGATGCGCATGCGCAGTGGATCAAATATGGATAATTACCGAGGGGTACAAAACATTCCGTTGTAACGTGAATGTAATAGTTTTGTGTTTAATGCATCTGGGTTTTACTTTGGAATGACTACACGGTCACAGGAGGACTGTTTACCAGGCCCAACGTCTGTTCCTGGTGTGTTGTGTGTTCAGTTTAGTGCTGCGGGAACACGGTTAGCTTTAAGCTAACGGAAACGCTCCGGACTCAGTGTTTGTACTAGGCCCGGTGTACAGTTTACAGTTTATACTTTACAGTTTACAGTTTATACTTTACAGTTTATACTTTACAGTTTATACTTTACAGTTTACAGATTATACTTTACAGTTTACAGATTATAGTTTACAGTTTATACTTTACAGTTTATACTTTACAGTTTACAGATTATAGTTTACTGTTTACAGATTATAGTTTACAGTTTATACTTTACAGTTTACAGATTATAATTTACAGTTTACAGATTATACTTTACAGTTTACACTTTACAGATTATATTTTACAGTTTATAGTTTACTGTTTACAGATTATAGTTTACAATTTACAGTTTATAGTTTACAGTCTATAGTTTACAGTTTATAGTTTACACTTTACAGTTTATACTTTATAGTTTACAGTTTTTACAGTTTATAGTTTGTACTTTAGAGTTTATAGTTTATACTTTACAGTTTACAGGTTATAGTTTATAGTTTGTACTTTACAGTTTATAGTTTATACTTTACAGTTTACATGTTATACTTTATAGTTTATAGTTTATACTTTACAGTTTACAGGTTATACTTTATAGTTTATAGTTTATACTTACAGTTTACAGGTTATACTTTATAGTTTATAGTTTATACTTTACAGTTTACAGGTTATACTTTATAGTTTATAGTTTATACTTTACAGTTTACAGGTTATACTTTATAGTTTATAGTTTGTACTTTACAGTTTATAGTTTATACTTTACAGTTTACAGGTTATACTTTATAGTTTACAGTTTATACTTTATAGTTTACAGTTTATAGTTTACAGTCCTGTGGAAGTACACACAAGTAAATGGACCACCAGTGGTACTGGTACTGTGCTGGTCAGTACCAGTACCACTGTCAGTATCACTGCAGGTACTTGTACTCAGGTTATTACCTGTAATCTCCTCTTCCTGTCAGTATTTCTGTGTTTCTCTGAGACTTCCACGAAGAAGTGGAACAGCCCATCCTTAAGGAGTAGACCTGTAATACTCCACTGTGAAAAATATCTACAGTGAAAATACTCCAATACATACATATATATATATATGTGTGTGTGTGTGTGTGTGTGTGTATATATATATATATATATATATATATATATATATATATATATATATACATATATACATATATATACAGGGTGTCCCATAAGTCTCCATACATAGGAGACATAATACATTCCATACATATATGGTTCTAACATGTATTTCTTTATATTTCTTCTTTATAGTTCTTCAGCAGTGGAGGACACGCATTGAAATGTGTTCCTGACAAAATGGCAGTCATATAGAGCATATTATAGAAATAAAAATGGTTTATATATATATATATATATATATATATATATATATATATATATATATATATATATATATATATATATATATATATATATGTATGTATGTATGTATGTATGTATATAATTTTATAGTAATATAATTTTGTATTTAATATATATAAAATCAAAAAAAACCAAGTGTGTTTTCTTCTTCAGTTTCATTCAGTTTACATCTTATTTGGTTCTTGTTGCTTATTATTTTTGTCTGTTTTTATTGATTTTGTTAATTTTATTGATTACTTTGGCTGCTTTTTTTTTCCTTTTCTTGCTTATTTTATTCTTTTTTTTAGTTCATTTGAGTCATTTTTAGGCCAATTTTTTCATGTGACTTTTTATTCTTTATTTATGAAATTGTGGATGTTTGTGTGTGATGGTCCTGTACAGGACCTGTGACAGCTGCAGACATCCACAGAGTTCAGAAACATCAGTATTTGACTGAATGGTAGATGTTTGTTCCTCAGTCAGATGTGATGACAGCAGATGGAAATGATTATGTACAGTCAGAGCAGGACAAAGATTACAGACATTTACAGGAAGAACACTGACAATCACAGTCATGAAGAAAAAAAATGTTGAAATAATTCAGTCCAAACCATCTTTTTTGTTATTTTGGGGTGATTTTTAGGTGTTTTTTGGGTGTTTTTGTGGCTTTTGGTGATTGTTCGGTGTTTGGTTTTTTTTTTTTGGTTAATTTTTGGGGTGATTTTTAGGTGGCTTTTGAATTATTTTTAGGTGATTTCTGAGTGATTTTTCAGTCATTTTTGGGTGAGTAGAGTGGTTTTTGAGTGATTACAAAAGAGCTTGAATAATATATTATCAATTTAGAGGTAGAATTATGAAAATCATAGACACGGATAAAAAATAATAATAATGAATGCTGATCTAAATTCAGTCCAAACCATCTGTGAGTCATTTTAGAAACAAAGAGAATAATTGAATCTAAATAAACCAAACTAATGATATCTATCCCATAATATCCAACTGTATTCTGACATTAGTCCTTATTGTTCTGGATCCTAGAACCTGTTAGCACACAAAACACCTGGATTCAACGGCTCCACAGACTGGGGTCCATTTGGGTCTGAAATGACACTAACAGTGTCTAAATTCCTGACCTGTGTTTTCATATATATTTATTCCAGGGGTTAAAGTTGTAAATGTACACACTTCCCAAAACAGCTGATAATGTCACTTCTGTGTCATTTATGGAACACACTTCTCTAATAATCACTGCTGTTCTGTAATTACTGTTGTATTGAAAAGTATAATCAGTCTTAATATTTTCATGTACAGGCTCATATTAAACTGTAGGAGTTAAATGTTACAGCTAAACCTATGACCCAGACCAGGGCTGTGGAACACATGGTAGTTCAGTTCCACGTTCAGCCTCATCTGATCTAAAGTGGGCCGCACCAGGACAATAATATAAATACAGAACAAGAACTTAGAAATAATGTCGACTCCAAAGTGTTCTCTGTTTTTGAGTGAAAAATCAATACAATTCTGTAATGTAAATGTTTACATCTACAAACTGTACTTGAACACAACATGAACAAATATGAGCAACCTGAAAAAGAAGTGTAATTTTAACAATATTAGGCCTTAGTTTATCGTTTTTATCACAACTTACAGATCACAGTGGATCTACAAATACAGACCTGATCCAAATCTTCAGACCAGTTGAAAAATAGCTAGAATTGACCTTTTGCACATTTGGATCTGAATGAGGTTTTAAGTAGAGCTACAATATACAAAAGCAAGAAGGGGGAGTGAGACAAAAAGCACTTTGAAAAAGTTATTTATTGAAAACAACAAGTAAACTGAAACAGGCTGTTTATCAGCTGATCAAAAGTTTAAGACCACAGGCTATAAAAGCCAAAATCTGCTCCAAATTCTCATTTTCTGTCGGGCATTCACACGGTCATGCCCTCCTGATGGCTAAAGCTCAGAAGCTTTCTCTTCTTGAACGTGGTCGGATCGTCCAGCTGCATAAGCGAGGCCTCTGGCAGCGTGCCATTGCTGCTGAGGTTGGACGCAGTAAGACAGTCATTCTACATTTTTGGACAGATCCTGAGCATTATGGAACAAAAAAGTCAAGTGGTAGACCCAAAAAAATGACACCTGCGCTGAGCCGGAGGATCCCATTGACTGTCCGTCAACACACAGGGCGGTCCTCCACCCAAATGAAGGCCCTTATTGGTGCCGACTGCAGCGCAATAACCATCAGACGGCATCTGCAGGAAAAGGGTTTCAAAACAAAAAACAATTCAAAGACCCTCGTCTCCTCCAACGCCACAAAACTGCCCGTTTAGACTTTGCCAGGAGCATCAAACATGGGACACTGAAAGGTGGAAAAAAAGTTTTATTCTCTGATGAGAAAAAATGGAACCTTGACGGTCCAGATGGCTTCCAACGTTACTGGCCTGACAAGGAGATCCCACCTGAGATGTTTTCTACCCGGCACAGTGGAGGGGGGTCCATCATGATCTGAGGTGCTTTTCATTCAGTGGAACACTGGAGCTTCAGGTGGTGCAGGGTCGTCAAACGGCGGCCGGTTACGTGCAGATGTTGCAGCGGGCGTCCCTCATGACTGAGGGCCCTGGTCTGTGTGGGAACAGCTGGGTTTAAAAACAGGACAACGCTGCAGGTCACAATGCTCGCTTGACCAAGGACTTCTTCAGGGAGAAGAACATCACTCTTTTGGACCATCCCGCATGTTCCCCTGATTTAAATCCCATAGAGAACATTTGGGGATGGATGGCAGGGGAAGTTTATAAAAATGACCATCAGTTCCACACAGCTGATGCCCTTCGTGAAGCCATCTTCACCACTTGGAGCAATGTTCCCACCAGCCTCCTGGAAACACTGGCATCAAGCATGGCCTAACGAATTTATGAAGTGATTAACAAGAACGGTGGAGCTACTCATTACTGAGTCCTACTGAGAACATTTTTTGTTCTGGTTTGGAGAGTTTTTTGTCATTTTTTGAGCGATGGTCTTAAACTTTTGATCAGCTGATAAACAGCTTATTTCAGTTTACTTGTTGTTTTCAATAAATGACTTTTTCAAAGTGCTTTTTGTCTCACTCCCCCTTCTTGCTTTTGTAGATTGTAGCTCTACTTAAAACCTCATTAAGATCCAAATGTGCAAAAGGTCAATTCTAGCTATTTTTCAACTGGTTTGAAGATTTGGATCAGGTCTGTACATAAAACATTCATTAACAGGCAGAATATTGGTACAATTCCACGTACTAGTCTGCAAATGTAAACATTTTTGTGTAATTTTTTTTTTTTACACCAAAACAAAGAGAAAAATTTGCTTTTTTTTCCTTTCTTTTTTTTTTTTTTTTTTTTTTTTTTTATCAGTTATTATAATAGTATTCTACTGGTCTGACCCACTTTAGATTGAATTGACCTAAAATTATTTGAACATCTTTGATTGTTCATATCTTCAGTGTAATTTTTGCATATCACAAATTCATCCTGCAGGGCCGGACTGGAGCCTTTGGTGGGCTGCATTTGGGTCCCAGGCCACATGTTGGACACCTGTGGTCTGTACTGTACAGGTTTCACCTCATCTACTTGTATAATTATATAAGACCTACACACAGTCAAACACAGACAGTAAAGCCACCGTCACCACTTCACTCCACCTTCAACTACAGCTGGACCTGTGTGTTTTCACAGGACTTTTCTAGTTTTACAAAACAAACAAACACAAACAAACAGAAACAGAAACAAACAGAAAAACACAAACAAACAAACAGAAACAAACAAACACAAACAAACAGAAAAACACAAACAAACAGAAACAAACAAACACAAACAAACAGAAAAACACAAACAGACAGAAACAAACACAAACAGAAAAAAACAGAAAAACACAAACACAACAGAAACAAACACAAACACAAACAACACAAACAAACACAAACAGAAAAAAACACAAACACAAACCACAACAAACAAACACAACAAACAAACGCAAGAAAAAAACAACAAACAAACACAACAAACAAACACAACAAACGCAAGAAAAAAACAACAAACAAACACAACAAACAAACACAAACAGAAACAAACAAACAGAAAAAACAAACACACAAAAACAAACAAACAAACACACAGAACCAAACCAAACCACCAGTGTGTTTGGGAGAACTCTTCTAGTTTCCAGCGTCCTGAACGACAGCAGGTGGACTTGAGGCTTTAAAACAGTCTGTTCTGAAATAAAGGTGGGTCACAGAACATCTCCACCTTCCCTCCACCTGTTCAACCTTCACAGAATGAACGTCACTCAGTATTTGGTTCCATGACGCTCTGAGCCCCACCTGAAGGATGATGGGTAATTTGTAGTTGTGTCCAGCAGGGGGAGGCAGTGCTCTGGTTATAATACATGGATCTGTTCAACTGCAATTTACAGATGGAAAAGAAAAAAGAGGAACATTCAGGTTTCAAAGTCAGACACACAACAAACAAACAAACACAACAAGAGAAACAAACACAAATAACCGAAACAAACAACAAACATTCTCTCCTCTCTCCCTCGTCCCCCCCCCTCCTCCAAACCACAGTGAATAAATCAGACTCGTGTCGTCTCAGTTTTTTTCTGACACATAACTTTTATTGTAGATGTTTGTGAAGTAGTTTCCATCAGTTCCTTATGTACAGGGGTCAAAAACAGCTGAAGGA
>NW_021941607.1:181679-250098 GCF_902148855.1 Sphaeramia orbicularis | reverse complement strand
AGTTCTGGGTGTCCCACAGGTAAATGTGTCTGTAGTTCGGAGTGTCCCACAGGTAAATGTGTCTGTAGTTCGGAGTGTCCCACGGGTAAATGTGTCTGTAGTAGTTTGGAGTGTCCCACGGGTAAATGTGTCTGTAGTTTGGAGTGTCCCACAGGTAAATGTGTCTGTAGTTCGGAGTGTCCCACAGGTAATGTGTCTGTAGTTCTGAGTGTCCCACAGGTAAATGTGTCTGTAGTTCTGAGTGTCCCACAGGTAAATGTGTCTGTAGTTCTGAGTGTCCCACAGGTAAATGTGTCTGTAGTTCGGAGTGTCCCACAGGTAAATGTGTCTGTAGTTTGGAGTGTCCCACAGGTAAATGTGTCTGTAGTTCTGAGTGTCCCACAGGTAAATGTGTCTGTAGTTTGGAGTGTCCCACAGGTAAATGTGTCTGTAGTTCGGAGTGTCCCACAGGTAAATGTGTCTGTTGTTCGGAGTGTCCCACAGGTAAATGTGTCTGTAGTTCGGAGTGTCCCACAGGTAAATGTGTCTGTAGTTTGGAGTGTCCCACAGGTAAATGTGTCTGTAGTTCTGAGTGTCCCACAGGTAAATGTGTCTGTAGTTCAGAGTGTCCCACAGGGAAATGTGTCGGTAGTAGTTCGGAGTGTCCCACAGGTAAATGTGTCTGTAGTTCTGAGTGTCCCACAGGTAAATGTGTCTGTAGTTTGGAGTGTCCCACAGGTAAATGTGTCTGTAGTTCGGAGTGTCCCAGAGGTAAATGTGTCGGTAGTAGTTCGGAGTGTCCCACAGGTAAATGTGTCTGTAGTTTGGAGTGTCCCACAGGTAAATGTGTCTGTAGTTCGGAGTGTCCCACAGGTAAATGTGTCTGTAGTTTGGAGTGTCCCAAAGGTAAATGTGTCTGTAGTAGTTCGGAGTTTCCCACAGGTAAATGTGTCTGTAGTAGTTCGGAGTGTCCCACAGGTAAATGTGTCTGTAGTTCGGAGTGTCCCACAGGTAAATATGTCTGTAGTTCGGAGTGTCCCACAGGTAAATGTGTCTGTAGTTCGGAGTGTCCCACACGTAAATGTGTCTGTAGTCCGGAGTGTCCCACAGATAAATGTGTCTGTAGTTTGGAGTGTCCCACAGGTAAATGTGTCTGTAGTTTGGAGTGTCCCACAGGTAAATGTGTCTGTAGTTCTGAGTGTCCCACAGGTAAATGTGTCTGTAGTTTGGAGTGTCCCACAGGTAAATGTGTCTGTAGTTCTGAGTGTCCCACAGGTAAATGTGTCTGTAGTTCGGAGTGTCCCACAGGTAAATGTGTCTGTAGTAGTTCAGAGTGTCCCACAGGTAAATGTGTCTGTAGTAGTTTGGAGTGTCCCACAGGTAAATGTGTCTGTAGTTTGGAGTGTCCCACAGGTAAATGTGTCTGTAGTAGTTCAGAGTGTCCCACAGGTAAATGTGTCTGTAGTAGTTCAGAGTGTCCCACAGGTAAATGTGTCTGTAGTTCTGAGTGTCCCACAGGTAAATGTGTCTGTAGTAGTTCAGAGTGTCCCACAGGTAAATGTGTCTGTAGTTCTGAGTGTCCCACAGGTAAATGTGTCTGTAGTAGTTCAGAGTGTCCCACAGGTAAATGTGTCTGTAGTTTGGAGTGTCCCACAGGTAAATGTGTCTGTTGTTCGGAGTGTCCCACAGGTAAATGTGTCTGTAGTTCGGAGTGTCCCACAGGTAAATGTGTCTGTAGTTTGGAGTGTCCCACAGGTAAATGTGTCTGTAGTTCTGAGTGTCCCACAGGTAAATGTGTCTGTAGTTCGGAGTGTCCCACAGGGAAATGTGTCGGTAGTAGTTCGGAGTGTCCCACAGGTAAATGTGTCTGTAGTTCTGAGTGTCCCACAGGTAAATGTGTCTGTAGTTTGGAGTGTCCCACAGGTAAATGTGTCTGTAGTTCTGAGTGTCCCACAGGTAAATGTGTCTGTAGTTCGGAGTGTCCCACAGGTAAATGTGTCGGTAGTAGTTCGGAGTGTCCCACAGGTAAATGTGTCTGTAGTTTGGAGTGTCCCACAGGTAAATGTGTCTGTAGTTCGGAGTGTCCCACAGGTAAATGTGTCTGTAGTTTGGAGTGTCCCACAGGTAAATGTGTCTGTAGTAGTTCGGAGTGTCCCACAGGTAAATGTGTCTGTAGTTTGGAGTGTCCCACAGGTAAATATGTCTGTAGTTCGGAGTGTCCCACAGGTAAATGTGTCTGTAGTTCGGAGTGTCCCACACGTAAATGTGTCTGTAGTCCGGAGTGTCCCACAGATAAATGTGTCTGTAGTTTGGAGTGTCCCACAGGTAAATGTGTCTGTAGTTTGGAGTGTCCCACAGGTAAATGTGTCTGTAGTTCTGAGTGTCCCACAGGTAAATGTGTCTGTAGTTTGGAGTGTCCCACAGGTAAATGTGTCTGTAGTTCTGAGTGTCCCACAGGTAAATGTGTCTGTAGTTCGGAGTGTCCCACAGGTAAATGTGTCTGTAGTAGTTCAGAGTGTCCCACAGGTAAATGTGTCTGTAGTAGTTCAGAGTGTCCCACAGGTAAATGTGTCTGTAGTTCTGAGTGTCCCACAGGTAAATGTGTCTGTAGTAGTTCAGAGTGTCCCACAGGTAAATGTGTCTGTAGTAGTTCGGAGTGTCCCACAGGTAAATGTGTCTGTAGTTTGGAGTGTCCCACAGGTAAATGTGTCTGTAGTTCGGAGTGTCCCACAGGTAAATGTGTCTGTAGTTTGGAGTGTCCCACAGGTAAATGTGTCTGTAGTTCGGAGTGTCCCACAGGTAAATGTGTCTGTAGTAGTTTGGAGTGTCCCACAGGTAAATGTGTCTGTAGTTCGGAGTGTCCCACAGGTAAATGTGTCGGTAGTAGTTCGGAGTGTCCCACAGGTAAATGTGTCTGTAGTTTGGAGTGTCCCACAGGTAAATGTGTCTGTAGTTCGGAGTGTCCCACAGGTAAATGTGTCTGTAGTTTGGAGTGTCCCACAGGTAAATGTGTCTGTAGTAGTTCGGAGTGTCCCACAGGTAAATGTGTCTGTAGTTCTGAGTGTCCCACAGGTAAATGTGTCTGTAGTTCTGAGTGTCCCACAAGTAAATGTGTCTGTAGTTCGGAGTGTCCCACAGGTAAATGTGTCTGTAGTAGTTCGGAGTGTCCCACAGGTAAATGTGTCTGTAGTTTGGAGTGTCCCACAGGTAAATGTGTCTGTAGTTCTGAGTGTCCCACAGGTAAATGTGTCTGTAGTTCGGAGTGTCCCACGGGTAAATGTGTCTGTAGTAGTTTGGAGTGTCCCACGGGTAAATGTGTCTGTAGTTTGGAGTGTCCCACAGGTAAATGTGTCTGTAGTTCGGAGTGTCCCACAGGTAAATGTGTCTGTAGTTCTGAGTGTCCCACAGGTAAATGTGTCTGTAGTTCTGAGTGTCCCACAGGTAAATGTGTCTGTAGTTCTGAGTGTCCCACAGGTAAATGTGTCTGTAGTTCGGAGTGTCCCACAGGTAAATGTGTCTGTAGTTTGGAGTGTCCCACAGGTAAATGTGTCTGTAGTTTGGAGTGTCCCACAGGTAAATGTGTCTGTAGTAGTTCAGAGTGTCCCACAGGTAAATGTGTCTGTAGTAGTTTGGAGTGTCCCACAGGTAAATGTGTCTGTAGTTTGGAGTGTCCCACAGGTAAATGTGTCTGTAGTAGTTCAGAGTGTCCCACAGGTAAATGTGTCTGTAGTAGTTCAGAGTGTCCCACAGGTAAATGTGTCTGTAGTTCTGAGTGTCCCACAGGTAAATGTGTCTGTAGTAGTTCAGAGTGTCCCACAGGTAAATGTGTCTGTAGTTCGGAGTGTCCCACAGGTAAATGTGTCTGTAGTAGTTCAGAGTGTCCCACAGGTAAATGTGTCTGTAGTTTGGAGTGTCCCACAGGTAAATGTGTCTGTTGTTCGGAGTGTCCCACAGGTAAATGTGTCTGTAGTTCGGAGTGTCCCACAGGTAAATGTGTCTGTAGTTTGGAGTGTCCCACAGGTAAATGTGTCTTTAGTTCTGAGTGTCCCACAGGTAAATGTGTCTGTAGTTCGGAGTGTCCCACAGGGAAATGTGTCGGTAGTAGTTCGGAGTGTCCCACAGGTAAATGTGTCTGTAGTTCTGAGTGTCCCACAGGTAAATGTGTCTGTAGTTTGGAGTGTCCCACAGGTAAATGTGTCTGTAGTTCTGAGTGTCCCACAGGTAAATGTGTCTGTAGTTCGGAGTGTCCCACAGGTAAATGTGTCGGTAGTAGTTCGGAGTGTCCCACAGGTAAATGTGTCTGTAGTTTGGAGTGTCCCACAGGTAAATATGTCTGTAGTTCGGAGTGTCCCACAGGTAAATGTGTCTGTAGTTCGGAGTGTCCCACACGTAAATGTGTCTGTAGTCCGGAGTGTCCCACAGATAAATGTGTCTGTAGTTTGGAGTGTCCCACAGGTAAATGTGTCTGTAGTTTGGAGTGTCCCACAGGTAAATGTGTCTGTAGTTCTGAGTGTCCCACAGGTAAATGTGTCTGTAGTTTGGAGTGTCCCACAGGTAAATGTGTCTGTAGTAGTTCAGAGTGTCCCACAGGTAAATGTGTCTGTAGTAGTTCAGAGTGTCCCACAGGTAAATGTGTCTGTAGTTCTGAGTGTCCCACAGGTAAATGTGTCTGTAGTAGTTCAGAGTGTCCCACAGGTAAATGTGTCTGTAGTAGTTCGGAGTGTCCCACAGGTAAATGTGTCTGTAGTTTGGAGTGTCCCACAGGTAAATGTGTCTGTAGTTCGGAGTGTCCCACAGGTAAATGTGTCTGTAGTTCGGAGTGTCCCACAGGTAAATGTGTCTGTAGTTCGGAGTGTCCCACAGGTAAATGTGTCTGTAGTTTGGAGTGTCCCACAGGTAAATGTGTCTGTAGTTCTGAGTGTCCCACAGGTAAATGTGTCTGTAGTTCGGAGTGTCCCACAGGTAAATGTGTCTGTAGTAGTTCGGAGTGTCCCACAGGTAAATGTGACTGTAGTTTGGAGTGTCCCACAGGTAAATGTGTCTGTAGTTCTGAGTGTCCCACAGGTAAATGTGTCTGTAGTTCGGAGTGTCCCACAGGTAAATGTGTCTGTAGTTCGGAGTGTCCCACGGGTAAATGTGTCTGTAGTAGTTTGGAGTGTCCCACGGGTAAATGTGTCTGTAGTTTGGAGTGTCCCACAGGTAAATGTGTCTGTAGTTCGGAGTGTCCCACAGGTAAATGTGTCTGTAGTTCTGAGTGTCCCACAGGTAAATGTGTCTGTAGTTCTGAGTGTCCCACAGGTAAATGTGTCTGTAGTTCTGAGTGTCCCACAGGTAAATGTGTCTGTAGTTCTGAGTGTCCCACAGGTAAATGTGTCTGTAGTAGTTCGGAGTTTCCCACAGGTAAATGTGTCTGTAGTAGTTCAGAGTGTCCCACAGGTAAATGTGTCTGTAGTTCTGAGTGTCCCACAGGTAAATGTGTCTGTAGTAGTTCAGAGTGTCCCACAGGTAAATGTGTCTGTAGTTTGGAGTGTCCCACAGGTAAATGTGTCTGTTGTTCGGAGTGTCCCACAGGTAAATGTGTCTGTAGTTCGGAGTGTCCCACAGGTAAATGTGTCTGTAGTTTGGAGTGTCCCACAGGTAAATGTGTCTGTAGTTCTGAGTGTCCCACAGGTAAATGTGTCTGTAGTTCGGAGTGTCCCACAGGGAAATGTGTCGGTAGTAGTTCGGAGTGTCCCACAGGTAAATGTGTCTGTAGTTCTGAGTGTCCCACAGGTAAATGTGTCTGTAGTTTGGAGTGTCCCACAGGTAAATGTGTCTGTAGTTCTGAGTGTCCCACAGGTAAATGTGTCTGTAGTTCGGAGTGTCCCACAGGTAAATGTGTCGGTAGTAGTTCGGAGTGTCCCACAGGTAAATGTGTCTGTAGTTTGGAGTGTCCCACAGGTAAATATGTCTGTAGTTCGGAGTGTCCCACAGGTAAATGTGTCTGTAGTTCGGAGTGTCCCACACGTAAATGTGTCTGTAGTCCGGAGTGTCCCACAGATAAATGTGTCTGTAGTTTGGAGTGTCCCACAGGTAAATGTGTCTGTAGTTTGGAGTGTCCCACAGGTAAATGTGTCTGTAGTTCTGAGTGTCCCACAGGTAAATGTGTCTGTAGTTTGGAGTGTCCCACAGGTAAATGTGTCTGTAGTTCTGAGTGTCCCACAGGTAAATGTGTCTGTAGTTCGGAGTGTCCCACAGGTAAATGTGTCTGTAGTAGTTCAGAGTGTCCCACAGGTAAATGTGTCTGTAGTAGTTTGGAGTGTCCCACAGGTAAATGTGTCTGTAGTTTGGAGTGTCCCACAGGTAAATGTGTCTGTAGTAGTTCAGAGTGTCCCACAGGTAAATGTGTCTGTAGTAGTTCAGAGTGTCCCACAGGTAAATGTGTCTGTAGTTCTGAGTGTCCCACAGGTAAATGTGTCTGTAGTAGTTCAGAGTGTCCCACAGGTAAATGTGTCTGTAGTAGTTCGGAGTGTCCCACAGGTAAATGTGTCTGTAGTTTGGAGTGTCCCACAGGTAAATGTGTCTGTAGTTCGGAGTGTCCCACAGGTAAATGTGTCTGTAGTTTGGAGTGTCCCACAGGTAAATGTGTCTGTAGTTCGGAGTGTCCCACAGGTAAATGTGTCTGTAGTTTGGAGTGTCCCACAGGTAAATGTGTCTGTAGTTCTGAGTGTCCCACAGGTAAATGTGTCTGTAGTTCGGAGTGTCCCACAGGTAAATGTGTCTGTAGTAGTTCGGAGTGTCCCACAGGTAAATGTGACTGTAGTTTGGAGTGTCCCACAGGTAAATGTGTCTGTAGTTCTGAGTGTCCCACAGGTAAATGTGTCTGTAGTTCGGAGTGTCCCACGGGTAAATGTGTCTGTAGTTCGGAGTGTCCCACGGGTAAATGTGTCTGTAGTAGTTTGGAGTGTCCCACGGGTAAATGTGTCTGTAGTTTGGAGTGTCCCACAGGTAAATGTGTCTGTAGTTCTGAGTGTCCCACAGGTAAATGTGTCTGTAGTTCTGAGTGTCCCACAGGTAAATGTGTCTGTAGTTCTGAGTGTCCCACAGGTAAATGTGTCTGTAGTTCTGAGTGTCCCACAGGTAAATGTGTCTGTAGTAGTTCGGAGTTTCCCACAGGTAAATGTGTCTGTAGTAGTTCGGAGTGTCCCACAGGTAAATGTGTCTGTAGTTCGGAGTGTCCCACAGGTAAATATGTCTGTAGTTCGGAGTGTCCCACAGGTAAATGTGTCTGTAGTTCGGAGTGTCCCACAGGTAAATGTGTCTGTAGTCCGGAGTGTCCCACAGATAAATGTGTCTGTAGTTTGGAGTGTCCCACAGGTAAATGTGTCTGTAGTTTGGAGTGTCCCACAGGTAAATGTGTCTGTAGTTCTGAGTGTCCCACAGGTAAATGTGTCTGTAGTTTGGAGTGTCCCACAGGTAAATGTGTCTGTAGTTCAGAGTGTCCCACAGGTAAATGTGTCTGTAGTTTGGAGTGTCCCACAGGTAAATGTGTCTGTAGTTCTGAGTGTCCCACAGGTAAATGTGTCTGTAGTTCGGAGTGTCCCACAGGTAAATGTGTCTGTAGTTCTGAGTGTCCCACAGGTAAATGTGTCTGTAGTTCGGAGTGTCCCACAGGTAAATGTGTCGGTAGTAGTTCGGAGTGTCCCACAGGTAAATGTGTCTGTAGTTTGGAGTGTCCCACAGGTAAATATGTCTGTAGTTCGGAGTGTCCCACAGGTAAATGTGTCTGTAGTTCGGAGTGTCCCACACGTAAATGTGTCTGTAGTCCGGAGTGTCCCACAGATAAATGTGTCTGTAGTTTGGAGTGTCCCACAGGTAAATGTGTCTGTAGTTTGGAGTGTCCCACAGGTAAATGTGTCTGTAGTTCTGAGTGTCCCACAGGTAAATGTGTCTGTAGTTTGGAGTGTCCCACAGGTAAATGTGTCTGTAGTTCTGAGTGTCCCACAGGTAAATGTGTCTGTAGTTCGGAGTGTCCCACAGGTAAATGTGTCTGTAGTAGTTCAGAGTGTCCCACAGGTAAATGTGTCTGTAGTAGTTTGGAGTGTCCCACAGGTAAATGTGTCTGTAGTTTGGAGTGTCCCACAGGTAAATGTGTCTGTAGTAGTTCAGAGTGTCCCACAGGTAAATGTGTCTGTAGTAGTTCAGAGTGTCCCACAGGTAAATGTGTCTGTAGTTCTGAGTGTCCCACAGGTAAATGTGTCTGTAGTAGTTCAGAGTGTCCCACAGGTAAATGTGTCTGTAGTAGTTCGGAGTGTCCCACAGGTAAATGTGTCTGTAGTTTGGAGTGTCCCACAGGTAAATGTGTCTGTAGTTCGGAGTGTCCCACAGGTAAATGTGTCTGTAGTTTGGAGTGTCCCACAGGTAAATGTGTCTGTAGTTCGGAGTGTCCCACAGGTAAATGTGTCTGTAGTTTGGAGTGTCCCACAGGTAAATGTGTCTGTAGTTCGGAGTGTCCCACAGGTAAATGTGTCTGTAGTTCGGAGTGTCCCACAGGTAAATGTGTCTGTAGTAGTTCGGAGTGTCCCACAGGTAAATGTGACTGTAGTTTGGAGTGTCCCACAGGTAAATGTGTCTGTAGTTCTGAGTGTCCCACAGGTAAATGTGTCTGTAGTTCGGAGTGTCCCACGGGTAAATGTGTCTGTAGTTCGGAGTGTCCCACGGGTAAATGTGTCTGTAGTAGTTTGGAGTGTCCCACGGGTAAATGTGTCTGTAGTTTGGAGTGTCCCACAGGTAAATGTGTCTGTAGTTCTGAGTGTCCCACAGGTAAATGTGTCTGTAGTTCTGAGTGTCCCACAGGTAAATGTGTCTGTAGTTCTGAGTGTCCCACAGGTAAATGTGTCTGTAGTTCTGAGTGTCCCACAGGTAAATGTGTCTGTAGTAGTTCGGAGTTTCCCACAGGTAAATGTGTCTGTAGTAGTTCGGAGTGTCCCACAGGTAAATGTGTCTGTAGTTCGGAGTGTCCCACAGGTAAATATGTCTGTAGTTCGGAGTGTCCCACAGGTAAATGTGTCTGTAGTTCGGAGTGTCCCACACGTAAATGTGTCTGTAGTCCGGAGTGTCCCACAGATAAATGTGTCTGTAGTTTGGAGTGTCCCACAGGTAAATGTGTCTGTAGTTTGGAGTGTCCCACAGGTAAATGTGTCTGTAGTTCTGAGTGTCCCACAGGTAAATGTGTCTGTAGTTTGGAGTGTCCCACAGGTAAATGTGTCTGTAGTTCAGAGTGTCCCACAGGTAAATGTGTCTGTAGTTTGGAGTGTCCCACAGGTAAATGTGTCTGTAGTTCTGAGTGTCCCACAGGTAAATGTGTCTGTAGTTCGGAGTGTCCCACAGGTAAATGTGTCTGTAGTAGTTCAGAGTGTCCCACAGGTAAATGTGTCTGTAGTAGTTTGGAGTGTCCCACAGGTAAATGTGTCTGTAGTTTGGAGTGTCCCACAGGTAAATGTGTCTGTAGTAGTTCAGAGTGTCCCACAGGTAAATGTGTCTGTAGTAGTTCAGAGTGTCCCACAGGTAAATGTGTCTGTAGTTTGGAGTGTCCCACAGGTAAATGTGTCTGTAGTAGTTCAGAGTGTCCCACAGGTAAATGTGTCTGTAGTTCAGAGTGTCCCACAGGTAAATGTGTCTGTAGTAGTTTGGAGTGTCCCACAGGTAAATGTGTCTGTAGTTTGGAGTGTCCCACAGGTAAATGTGTCTGTAGTAGTTCAGAGTGTCCCACAGGTAAATGTGTCTGTAGTAGTTCAGAGTGTCCCACAGGTAAATGTGTCTGTAGTTCTGAGTGTCCCACAGGTAAATGTGTCTGTAGTAGTTCAGAGTGTCCCACAGGTAAATGTGTCTGTAGTAGTTCAGAGTGTCCCACAGGTAATGTGTCTGTAGTAGTTTGGAGTGTCCCACAGGTAAGTGTGTCTGTAGTTTGGAGTGTCCCACAGGTAAGTGTCAGTTGATCCTGTCTGTGCTGTTCCGTCCTTCGTCCTGACCTTCAGGTTCTGTGTTTACAGCAGGACCGTCTCCCTCATGTTAGTCCAGGTTCTACATTCAGTCCAGTATGAGCTGAAGTGGGCCGGACCGGTCCAATACCAACAGAGAAAAAAGTCATGTGACATCATCAAAGTGTTTCCAGTGTGTCTAGTTTCCCTGAAGCTGCAGCAGACGTCTGTCCTCAGTGTGTCCTCAGGTCTGTCCATCCTCCGTCCTGTCCTCAGTGTCATTGGTCCGTTCGTCTGTCTGTCATTCCTCAGCTCAACAGTTTGTTTGTTGCACAAACAGACCATGTGTTCACCTTCAGTCTGGACGGAATAAGGGCATCCTCACAATGGTGTGGTGAAATGCATTGTGGGAAATGAAGGCTCGCACCACCACCTGACAGAAGCATTGAATTTCCCTCAGGATTCATAAAGTATCTATCTATCTATCTATCTATCTATCTATCTATCTATCTATCTATCTATCTATCTATCTATCTATCTATCTATCTATCTATCTATCTATCTATCTATCTATCTATCTATCTATCCCTCTCTCTCTCTTGCTCTCTCTCCCTCTCTGTCTCTCTCTGTCTCTTTCTTGCCCTCTCTCTCTCTCGCTCTCTCTCTTCCCCCCCCTCTCTCCCTTTCTCTCTCTCACTCTCTCTCTCTCCCTCTCTCTCTGTCTCTCTCTTTCTCTCTCTCTCCCTCTCTCTCTGTCTCTCTCTTGCTCTCTCTCTCTCCCTCTCTGTCTCTCTCTCGCTCTCTCTTCCCCCCTCTCTCTCGTTTTCTCTCTCTCTTGCTCTCTCTCTCTCTCTGTCTCGCTCTTGCTCTCTCTCTCTCTTGCGCTCTCTCTCTCTCCCTCTCTCTCTGTCTCGCTCTCTCTCTCTCTTGCTCCCTCTCTCTCTCTCTCTCTCTCTTGCGCTCTCTCTCTCTCCCTCTCTCTTACTCTGTCTCTCTCCTTCTCCCCCCCCCCCCTCTCTCTCTCTGTCTCTCTCCTTCTCCCCCCCCCCCCCCCCTCTCTCTCTCTCCGTGGTTTCCACCCTTTTTTGGTTCGTGATCCCATTTTAACATGACAAATTTGTGGCGACCCCAGACATTCCAAACTATTTTTTTGTTAAAATTCACTTGTTTTTGATCATGTAGTCCACAGGTGTCAAACATGCGGCCCAGGGGCCAAATCCAGCCCACCAAAGTTTCCAACCCGGCCCACGGGATGAATTTGAGAAAAATTGCACAAAATTACACTGAAGATATGAACAATCAATGGAGTCCAAATCCTTTGAATTCAGGTTCCACATACAGACACATACAGGCCAATTAGATTTAAACTGGGTCAGAACCAGTCCAATATGATCCCAATAACCTATAAATAATGACAACCCCACATGTTCTCTGTGTTTTTTGGTGTAAAAAAGTAAAATTACATGAAAATGTTTACATTACCAAAGTATAGTTTTATAAAAATGTGAATAACCTGAACAAATGTGAACAAACGAAAATGTCTGAAGAAAAGTAAATGCAGTTGGACCAATATTCTGTCTGTTACTAAATGTTTTGTGTGATTGTAACACACATGTAAATGATAAACTGATAAGCAGAGGAATGATATCGTTAAAACTGCACTTGTTTTTCTTTAGACAATTCCAGTTGTTTGAAGTAAACTGTGGATGTAAACCTGATCAGAATAGAATTGTCCTTTG
Organism: Sphaeramia orbicularis; assembly: GCF_902148855.1. Taxonomy (NCBI): domain Eukaryota; kingdom Metazoa; phylum Chordata; class Actinopteri; order Kurtiformes; family Apogonidae; genus Sphaeramia; species Sphaeramia orbicularis. Next base: position 238,421 of record NW_021941607.1, on the reverse strand, counting down.
TTCACTGTTCTTATTTGACTGGTCCGACCCACTGCAGATCAGACTGAACTAACATGAACTGGACAGCCCTGATGTAATACTTTCTTATATTATGTTGCAAATAAACATCAATTTCAGATGACTTTTAGGCTATATAATGTATATAATGCAGATTTTTAAATTTTTATTAGGAAAAGTGTGTGGGGTTTTAATTATAATGACATATATACTGAATTATTAAAACAGATTTTTTATTAGTAATTTTATTTTTTAATCAATTACTAGAAATTCCAGGCGACCCCATTTGAATTCCAGGTGACCTCACGTGGGGTCCCGACCCCAATGTTGAAGACCACTGATCTATAGGATTTTATATGGATGAAACACAACGCAGAAACGTGTGAAACACCGAAACAGCTGGAGGAATCTGCATAGAGGGAAGGGAGCTCCTGCCGTTTCCATGTCGTCTGGAGCAGCTGTTGCTGTCAGACAGCGAACCGGCATTTCCCACAATGCACGTCAAGACAAAACTCCTCAGATGCCCCAGTTCCTCCAGACTCTGAATGTGAACACATGGTCTGTTTGTGGAACCAAGAAACTGTTCAGCATGAGGAAGAGATTCAGCTGAGGAATGACAGACAGACCAACGGACCAATGAGACTGAGGAGAGGACTGAGGATGGACAGACCTGAGGATGGACAGACCTGAGGATGGACAGACCTGAGGATGGACAGACCTGAGGAAACACTGAGGATGGACAGACCTGAGGATGGACAGACCTGAGGATGGACAGACCTGAGGAAACACTGAGGATGGACAGACCTGAGGGTGGACAGACCTGAGGAAACACTGAGGATGGACAGACCTGAGGGTGGACAGACCTGAGGAAACACTGAGGATGGACAGACCTGAGGATGGACAGACCTGAGGAAACACTGAGGATGGACAGACCTGAGGGTGGACAGACCTGAGGATGGACAGACCTGAGGAAACACTGAGGATGGACAGACCTGAGGGTGGACAGACCTGAGGAAACACTGAGGATGGACAGACCTGAGGGTGGACAGACCTGAGGATGGACAGACCTGAGGAAACACTGAGGATGGACAGACCTGAGGGTGGACAGACCTGAGGGTGGACAGACCTGAGGAAACACTGAGGATGGACAGACCTGAGGATGGACAGACCTGAGGGTGGACAGACCTGAGGAAACACTGAGGATGGACAGACCTGAGGATGGACAGACCTGAGGGTGGACAGACCTGAGGAAACACTGAGGATGGACAGACCTGAGGATGGACAGACCTGAGGGTGGACAGACCTGAGGAAACACTGAGGATGGACAGACCTGAGGATGGACAGACCTGAGGATGGACAGACCTGAGGAAACACTGAGGATGGACAGACCTGAGGATGGACAGACCTGAGGATGGACAGACCTGAGGAAACACTGAGGATGGACAGACCTGAGGATGGACAGACCTGAGGATGGACAGACCTGAGGAAACACTGAGGATGGACAGACCTGAGGATGGACAGACCTGAGGAAACACTGGACACCAAAGTCTGCAGCACCTTTAAACAATGTGACAAACATGAACAGCTGGAGATTTCAGAAGAAAAACCAGAGTAATTGGACCTAAATTCTGCATGTGTATCATTTCCGGGAATTCCACCGTCCAGACCCAGTGGATCTGCAAACACACCCAACATTTAAAACACACCCAACATTTAAAACACACCCAACATTTAAAACACACCCAACATTTAAAACACACTAAACATTTAAAACACACTAAACATTTAAAACACACCCAACATTTAAAACACACCCAACATTTAAAACACACTAAACATTTAAAACACACTAAACATTTAAAACACACCCAACATTTAAAACACACTGAACATTTAAAACACACTAAACATTTAAAACACACCCAACATTTAAAACACACTAAACATTTAAAACACACCCAACATTTAAAACACACTAAACATTTAAAACACACCCAACATTTAAAACACACTGAACATTTAAAACACACTGAACATTTAAAACACACTGAACATTTAAAACACACTGAACATTTAAAACACACTAAACATTGAAAACACACTAAACATTTAAAACACACTAAACATTTAAAACACACTGAACATTTAAAACACACTAAACATTGAAAACACACTAAACATTTAAAACACACTAAACATTTAAAACACACCCAACATTTAAAACACACTAAACATTGAAAACACACTAAACATTTAAAACACACTAAACATTTAAAACACACCCAACATTTAAAACACACTAAACATTTAAAACACACTAAACATTTAAAACACACCCAACATTTAAAACACACCCAACATTTAAAACACACTAAACATTGAAAACACACTAAACATTTAAAACACACTAAACATTTAAAACACACCCAACATTTAAAACACACCCAACATTTAAAACACACTAAACATTTAAAACACACCCAACATTTAAAACACACCCAACATTTAAAACACACTAAACATTGAAAACACACTAAACATTTAAAACACACTGAACATTTAAAACACACTAAACATTGAAAACACACTAAACATTTAAAACACACCCAACATTTAAAACACACTGAACATTGAAAACACACTGAACATTGAAAACACACTGAACATTGAAAACACACTGAACATTGAAAACACACTGAACATTGAAAACACTGGTTCAGTTACACAGATTCATATGAAGACTTTTCACATTATTACCTCTGCCAGGAGCTGCTGGGATCACATTGCTTTGTGTGTTTGTTTGTGTGTGTGTTTGTTTGTTTGCATGTTTGTTTGTGTGTTTGTTTGTGTGATTGTTTGTGTGTTTGTTTGTTTGTTTGTGTGTTTGTTTGTATGTGTGTTTGTTTGCATGTTTGTTTGTGTGTTTGTTTGTGTGATTGTTTGTGTGTTTGTTTGTATGTGTGTTTGTTTGTGTGTGTGTGTTTATTTGTGTGTTTGTTTGTGTGTGTGTTTGTTTGTTTGCATGTTTGTTTGTGTGTTTGTTTGTGTGATTGTTTGTGTGTGTGTGTTTATTTGTGTGTTTGTTTGTGTGTGTGTGTTTGTTTGTTTGCATGTTTGTTTGTGTGTTTGTTTGTGTGATTGTTTGTGTGTTTGTTTGTGTGTTTGTTTGTGTGTTTGTTTGTGTGATTGTTTGTGTGTTTGTTTGTGTGTTTGTTTGTATGTGTGTTTGTTTGTGTGTGTGTGTTTATTTGTGTGTTTGTTTGTATGTGTGGGTTTGTTTTTGTGTGTGTGTTTGTTAGTGTGCTTGTTTGTGTGTTTGTGTGTTTGTTTGTTTTCATCTTTAGTGTAAAACTCTTCCACCCATCTTTCCCAGATCTTCCCCACAGATAGGCCTAGGCCCTGGGACCAGCCCAGTCCATTTTGGTCCCAGTAGGACAAAGTTCAAGGTCACAGCAAGGTCACAACATCTGCAGTTTTCCATCTGTCATCACTGACACATTTTCCAAAATTCATCAAAAATTCCAAACGACTCTGATTCTCCTCCAGTTGGATCCACCTGTAGCTTAGAACAGTCTCTTGTATGTGGAACTAAATTGTCCACATCCACTGTGGAATGTGGACTCTGTGGACATTTACACTGAACACTGAAAATCCCATTTCCCACACATTTAAAATTAGAACTCAACTAATATTGATGTGAATTGAATCTAATTGGACAGACACATGACTGGGACCAGATTCAACTGTTTGTGTGTATGGAACAACCTGGAAACTGTTGGATTTACACAGACAGAGTGGATCCACACATGCACAGAGTTCAGGCTGAAGGAGGAGCTCTGAGTTCTGAACACTGGTTTAGTTTGTTCAGGTAATTCTCATTTTACGTTTGTAAATGTAAACATTTTCATGTAATTTAACTTTTTTTCACAAAAAAAGAGACATTTTGTATTTTTCATTCTTTCTAGGTTCTTCTGATGGTATTTTACTGGTTCTGACCCACTTCAGATCAGACTGGTCTGAATGTGTGTTACGGCTGGGGCCGCTGGTTGTCTTTTTTTTTTTTTCCTTGTCTCCGCCTTCCATTTGGGCCGACTGGAAACACCTGAAACTAATTCACCTGCCTGTAAAAGCCCAAAGCTCCAACAATGAAGACCAGTGGGCCCATCGCTGCAGTTTGCATTTAGTTTGATTCAGTTTATGTTTTGTTTTGTTTTTTTTAGTAATTGTGGCCATGTACAATTTTTCTTTTTCTATAGTAAATTTTCAGTCTCTTTGTTACAAGCGACCTGCTCTCCACGTTTTCCTTTGCTGTCTCCTGGAACATCTTTTTCTTTCTTCTAGTTTTTGTTACGTGTCGGCACCCTAGACCTCCTGGCACGTAACAGATCGGGGACGCGTCCATTCCAGTCCCTCCTCTGACTCCAGATTGGGGGCTTGTTCTCGTCGGGGAGACCGTATGGTTGGCGTGTGCGTGAGTATGGTTGTCTGTGTGTGCTCCGGTGTGCTTTGTTGTGGGTGTTTTGTGTGACCTACATTGCACATGTGTTTTACGTGACTTTCCCAGACTAGATTAGGGGTGTCCAGCTCGGTCGTTTTGCGACCACTCCGTCGGGTGCCCGTTTTTTGTTTTAGTTTGTTGTTTTCGGGGTGAATCCCAGGTGGGGTGTATTCTCCAAAGGGGGTAGACGTGCAGGGCTTCGGCTGCTGTGATCTGTCTTTAAAGTGGCCTCGAGCCTGGCAAGTCCCAGAAGATGTGTTAGGGTGAGTTTTTCTGTAGGTAGGACTCTGGGATTGTTCAGGTCTTGTGCTTTGTGGTAATTTTTGTACGTTCTGATTGATTTCCTGTTCCACTGTGGAGGGTGTGTGGAGCAGTGTATGTTGGAGTGCGTGCGCACGCATGAAGTTTTCTTTAGGTGTGCGGGCGGCTCATTTGTGTCCAGGTGCAACCCAACTGATTTTGAGAGTGTGCTCAGCTGTGATCCGGATCAGCGGTGACTCTTTGTCCGGTGAGTAATGGCTGCATTTGATTTAGTGGAGTTTGTAGCTAATCCTACTTTGACTGTGTTTGATGCCTGTAGGAAAAGTGATTTGGTGGAGATCACCAGACACTATGGTATTACGGTCTCGACGGCGCTGTGTGTTGGTGAGTTACGCGAAGCAATATTGGCTGTCTTAGTTAATGAGGGTATTATGGATGTGCCCGAGTGGGTGATTTCAGTGGTGAGTCGACGACAGCGGGAGGTGCAGTGGCGTCCCCGGTGGTTCCTCATCCGGAGGCGGCAGCGGATGCGTGGCAGCCCGCCGCAAGTGTGCGCACCAGTTCCACGGGTGAGTCGGAGGAAAAGCCCGGGACATGTGCAGATGGAAGTGCAGAGTCTTCTCTTAGGGATCCCCGTGTGGACGTGCGTATAGCCCGGCTTAAAACCCAAAAAGAAGAAAGGGATCGGGAGTTCCAGCTCCGACGTGAGCTTGAGTTAAAATGGATTGAATTGGATGCTGCCACCACCAGGGAGGTAGAATTAAAAAGTTGGAGGTTGAATCAGCTCTTCAGATGCGTAGATTAGAGTTGCAAGTGGCCCAAGGTTTAGGCGCAGAGCAGCCTGTCTTGGTTGGGTCCCGTGAGGCGTTTGTGTCTAAAAATATACAGCTTGTCCTGGTTTTTTGTGAGACAGAGGTAGAGTCTTATTTCGGTGCTTTTGAGCGCATTACGTCCATGTTACATTGTCCAGCAGATGTTTGGGCAGTTTTCCTCCAGTGTAAACTCAGTGGTAAAGCTTTAGAGGCCTGCGCCTCACTGTCTGTGTCTGATAGCTTGAATTATGAGACGTTAAAAGGCGCTATATTACGCACTTATGAGCTTGTGCCTGAGGCTTATAGGCAGAGTTTTAGGGGTTAAAAAAACCATTCAGCCAGAGCTTTGTTGACTTTGCTCGTGAGAAAAGTCTTTTGTTTGACGGATGGTGTGCTGCTAATAAAGTTAACAATTTTGCTGCACTTCGTGAGCTGGTCTTAATTGAAGATTTTAAAAACTGTGTTCCAGAGCGTATTATTGTTTATTTAAATGAACAAAAAGTTTGTACGCTCCAGCAAGCCGCTGTTGCAGCCGACGAATTCGCTCTTACACATAAAAATGTCTTTAACTGTGAGCCAACGCCTTTGTTGAAAGGTAATGGCAAACCCACTCAGTCTGGTTCCAAACCTGAGAAGCCCAAACAATGCTTCTACTGCCACAACACTGGTCACTTAATAGCAGAGTGTGATGCGCTAAAACGCAAGCAACCAGTTGGCTTATCCAAACCTAAAGGTGTTGGACTCGTTCAAACTGTTCCCACAGTGTTCGCTGGTGCTACTGATTCCTGTCAGCCTATTACTCCTGATGACTGTTTTAAACCGTTCATTTTTGAGGCTTTAGTTTCAGTTCCAGGAGAAGCCAAGCGCCTAGTTAAGGTCCTGCGAGATACAGGAGGCTCTCAGTCATTTATTTTGTCCAGTGTGTTGCCTCTCAGTGTTAAAACCGACTGTCGCTTAAGTACCGTTGTAAAAGGCATTGGTTTAGTTATATACCGGCTCCGTTGCATAACATCCAGGTTGAATCCAAGTTGGCTAGTGGTGTGTTTAAAGTAGCTGTCCGTGACCAATTTCCTATTGATGGGATAGATTTCATTATGGGGAATGACATAGCAGGTGGGAAAGTGTACCCATCCCCTGAGGTTGTGGACCAGCGTATGTCTGGCTCTGACACAGATGAATTGGCCATGCAACATCCTGAAGTATTCTCCGTGAGCGTTTTCACTAGAGCTCAGTCTAAAAAGTTAGCTCAGGGAAATATTGACGTTGATCTGTGTGATTCAGTGCTGGCCCCGGTTTTCTGTGAGGACAGTGCGCCCTCCTCTGGTCACATTAAGAATATCACAGAGGTCAAGGCCAGTGGTAAAAAGCCAGAGTCCATCTCCCCACCATCACCTCCACTAAATACTGAGGCTTTGATTGAGGCTCAAAAGTCTGATCTAACCTTGTCCAAATGTTTTTCTGCTTTAGACAGTCCAGATGGAAAGCATTTATTCTTTCTTGAGAAAGGAGTTTTGATGCGCAAGTGGGTCCCAAAGTCAGGTAGTCAATCTGGTTCTGATGACTGGTGCACTGTTTTTCAGACTGTAGTTCCAAAAGGCTACAGACAGCATGTTTTATCCATGGCTCATGAACATTTGTGGTCTGGTCACCTTGGTGTCACAAAAACCTATAACAATATTCTGCAGCATTTTTTCTGGCCAGGTTTGAAAGGTGATGTAGTCCGCTTCTGTGACACCTGCATGACCTGTCAGGCTGTGGGGAAACCCAACCAAGTGGTTCCACCAGCTCCACTCCGCCCTGTTCCTGCTGTCGGTGAGCCGTTTGAACACGTTATTGTTGATTGTGTGGGTCCTTTACCCAAGACTAAATCAGGAAATCAGTTTTTGCTAACTGCCATGTGTGTTTCTTCGAAGTTTCCTGAAGCAATTCCATTAAGGAAAATCACAGCTCCAGCAATTATTAAGGCTTTAACAAAGCTTTTTACAACGTTTGGACTCCCTAAAGTTGTACAAACCGATCAGGGTACAAACTTCCTCTCCAAAGCCTTTGAGAAAACCTTACAGTCCCTTGGTATAGCTCATGCTGTATCTAGTGCGTATCATCCAGAGTCACAGGGTGCCTTAGAGCGCTGGCATCAGACATTAAAATCCATGTTGAAGAAGTATTGCTTTGACACTGGTAGAGACTGGGATGAGGGGGTACCATTTGTAGTTTTTGCTATTAGAAATGCTACTCAGGAGTCCATGGGGTTTAGTCCTTCTGAACTAGTGTTTGGGCATAAAATACGGGGTCCACTGAAAGTGCTGAAAGAACGTCTTCTGTCTTTGTCATCCTCCAAAACTAGTGTATCAGAGTTTGTCTCCAGGTGCAAGGAACAGTTACAGCAGGCTACTGTTTTAGCCAAGGAAGCCCTGTCTTCTTCTCAAGCCAGTATGAAGGAGCGCTTTGATAAAAAAGCAGTGGTACGTCACTTCAAGCCAGGTGACAAAGTTCTAGTTTTACTCCCTAGTCTTGGCTCTGCTTTGTCAGCCCGTTTCTCTGGCCCTTATGTGGTCGATAGGAAGGTCTGACACAGATTACCTCATTCTAACCCCTGAGCGTCGAAGAAAGATCAGGCTGTGTCATGTTAACATGCTCAAACCCTTCCATGAGAGACATGAATGTCCTGAACAGTCCATGTTAACTGTGTCTCCTATGTTTCCAGTGTGTTCAGATCTTCCAGAGGAGGAAGACTTGGTGGAGCCTTGTGCTGCTCATCAGTCTGGTAGGCTGTCTAACACAGAGTTCATGTCTGAAGTAGACTCTCAGCTATCATACTTACCTGTGGAACAGCGTAGTGATATTGTGGCCCTACTACAGTCATACCCCTCACTGTTTACTGACATTCCATCTCATACCAATGTTCTAGAACATGACATTGATGTTGGATCAGCTGCTCCAATTAAACAACATGCTTATCGGTGTCCCATAGACAAGCGTGAGGCTATGAAAAAGGAGGTAAACTATCTGTTAGATAATGGGCTAGCTAAACCAAGCCATAGTCCTTGGAGTTCTCCTTGTCTTCTCGCACCAACATCTGATGGAACACCTCGTTTCTGTACCGACTTTAGGAAAGTTAATGCTGTTACTGTTCCTGATTCATTTCCACTACCACGTATGGAAGATTGTATAGACAGTACTGGTCCTGCAGTGCACATTACTAAACTAGACCTTCTAAAAGGCTACTGGCAGGTTCCATTAACTCCCAGGGCATCTGACATCTCTGCTTTTGTTACCCCAGATGATTTCCTACAGTATACCGTTATGGCATTTGGCATGAGGAATGCCCCTGCCACGTTTCAACACCTTATGCACTCAGTCCTTGGTGATGTTGCCCATTGTAAGGTGTATCTGGATGACATTGTAGTCTATACAGACACTTGGTCAGACCACCTTTCTTCCCTTTGTGAAGTGTTTCAGCGGTTGTCTCGTGCCAATCTTACTCTTAACCTGTCCAAATGTGAGTTTGGAAAAGCCACAGTAACCTATCTGGGTAAGGTTGTTGGTCATGGTAGAGTTCGACCTGTAAACGCTAAAGTTGAGGCTGTTTTGTCATATCCCACTCCAACTACAAGAAGGGAACTGCGTCGTTTTTTGGGTCTGGCAGGTTATTACCAGTGTTTCTGCAGAAACTTTTCTGTTCTGGTTTCTCCCCTTACTGCTCTGTGTAGTCCATCTGTAGCATTTGTCTGGTCTGAAGCTTGTGAGTGTGCTTTTCAAGCTGCGAAGTCGCTGTTGTGTAGTGCTCCTGTACTATCTGCTCCTAACTATTCAAAACCTTTCAGCCTTGAAGTTGATGCTAGTGCCAGTGGAGCAGGTGCTGTCCTTCTACAGGATGATGATGCTGGTGTACCTCATCCAATCTCATACTTCTCAGCTAAGTTTAAAAAGCATCAGCTTAATTATTCAACCGTTGAAAAAGAAACTCTAGCTATGCTTTTGGCTCTCCAACACTTCTACGTCTATGTCAGTTCTACTCACAGCCCCGTCTTCATCTTCACAGATCATAACCCTCTTGTGTTTCTGTCCAAAATGTAAAACCACAACCAGTGTTTGTGCATTGTTGGTTCAAGGCTACAACCTCATCATCAAGCACAAGAAGGGCAAGGACAACATCGTGGCTGACGCACTGTCCAGAACTGAAGACTGAAGATCACAGAAGATCCTTTATATCCTTTTCATGTTAAGTAGCAACCATGTGGTAACTAATGTGGCTGAGGAGCAATGTTAGCCTATGATGTGTATTCTGAGTGATTTAGAGTAATAACAGTTCCGTGTGCTAAAACTGTTAGGTTTACTCTTCAGGGGGGAAGTGTTACGGCTGGGGCCGACGGTTGTTTTTTTTTTTTTTTCCTTGTCTCCGCCTTCCATTTGGGCCAACTGGAAACACCTGAAACTAATTCACCTGCCTGTAAAAGCCCAAAGCTCCAACAATGCAGACCAGCGGGTCCATCGCTGCTGTTTGCTTTTTGTTTGATTCAGTTTATGTTCATTTTTTTTTTGTAATTGTGGCCATGTACAGTTTTTCTTTTTGTATAATACATTTTCAGTCTCTTTGTTACAAGTGACCTGCTCTCCACGTTTTTCCTTGCTGTCTCCTGGAACATCTTTTTCTGTCTTCTAGTTTTTGTTACGTGTCGGCACCCTAGACCTCCTGGCACGTAACAATGTGGAACCTGCGTTTAAACTATTTGGACTCCAGTGGTTTTCAGAGTCTTCAGTGTCATGTTTCCCTTTCACACACTGGTGGTCCACGGTGGACCCTTTGGTGGTCCACGGTGGACCCTTTGGTGGTCCACGGTGGACCCTTTGGTGGTCCTTGTGTTTGACACCTGTGGTCTAGGGATGTAACGATTATTGGTATAACAATAAACTGCAATAAAATTCCCAACAGTTAGTATTACTGTTTAAACTGTCATTCTCATGATAACTGTGTTTGATTAGTGCACTTTAAAGTCAGACTGGATCGTAAAACGGTCAAACTAGAGCCGTGAGGTTCCATCTGTAATGCACATTCATATGTTTGATGTTTACATGAAGGGATGGAACCAGTTGAACATTTCAGATCACAGTTATTGTGACCAAAACTATCACAGTTCTCATTATTATCGTGGTATTGTTGAAATTGTGCTCAAAATGTTCAAAAAGTACGAATACACACACTGAAAGAATTTGACCAAGTTAGATTTAAAAATCATAATAATAATAATAATAATAATAATAATAATAATAATAATAATAATAATAATAATAATAATAATAACAATAATAATAATAATAATAAAACAAATATAATAACAGTCCCACTGTCCCTTCTGTGTCAGAAACATTCCAATATTAACCCTTAGTGGTCTGAGTCTATTCTGTCTGTTTTTCAGTCCTTTTGATTTGGCCTTTATATACTATAGAAACAAATGTTTACTATACCCATGTTTGGATCTGTTTTTTCAGCACAACTTCATCTACATCATCTGTCTGTTATTTTTTCACTTTAACCTACTATAAAAACAAAAGGACAGAAAACACAAAAAAGATATAAAATCCGATTTGATAAATGTATATAATTTATTGCATAAATAACACACAGATGTTTAACGAACCTTTTCACAGACTTTAAAAGTGAATATTGGTTCAAATATCAGGTATAGAAAATAAAAACTGTAATAAATTAAAACTCTACTCAAATATTTGACATTAAAGCAGATCTGTACAGAGGGTTTTTTCCCCTAAAAGTGCGTTAATCAAACACAGTTATCATGAGAATTAGAATTTAAACACTAATACTAACCGTCTGTGATTTTACTGCAGTTTATGGTTCTACCAGTAATGGTTCCATCCCTATTTAAATGTTAAAATTTGAATGTTTCTGCAACACAAAGTACATTGTATCTATTATTTTATTTTATTTTTTTATGTTTTTGTTTTTGATTTTTTTCAAATACAACTTGGTTAAATTCTTTCAGTGTGTGTATCAGTACTTTTTGAACATTTTGAGCACAATTTCAACAATACTGTGATAATAATGAGAACCGTGATCATTTTGGTCACAATACCGCTGATCTGAAATGTTCATCTGGTTCCATCCCTACTGTGGTCTAGATCTTTAATATTCCAAACAAACAGATGATCCTCTTTGTCATTTCTCAGATGTATATTTACAGATGAAACAGACCAGACCAAACATGGACTCTGATGATGAGGAATAAGTCCAAGTCCTGTTTCATGTCACCTTTGTTTCCTTTTGTCCAACTCCACCCTGGGCTTTGGGGGCTTTGTCAGTATGTAAGTGCACAGTGTGTCCACAGGGGGGCGGTGTTGGACCAGAGTCCAGCTGTGCACAGTGTGTCCACAGGGGGGTGGTGTTGGACCAGAGTCCAGCTGTGCACAGTGTGTCCACAGGGGGGCGGTGTTGGACCAGAGTCCAGCTGGAGGAACATGAGCCCTTTCATGCACTGGTTCGTGTGCACTTCTGATGAATAATGACTAAAACTGTTCATGAGGCCGTTGAGTTTTCTCCTGTTTCACACGTGACACTTGAATGAAACCTTATTTGATCCTCATGTTGAATGAACTGAAAACATGTGGGTCCAGTTTAGGGGACGGTTCTGATGAGCCCAGTTTAGGGGACAGTTCTGATGAGCCCAGTTTAGGGGACGGTTCTGATGAGCCCATATGAATGTGGTTCTGTGTGTGGATCTTCAGTTCCATTTATGGCTGAGTTTAGGCTTAAATGAATAAAACCATCCCAGGTTCAACTGTTGCTGTATGGAATCCACTAGAACACAGGTGTGGACCCATTCAAACTGACTGACCACTAAGGCCCTGACACACCACACACACACCACTATTTGTTTCTATTGTTGTTTGTTTTATTGTTATTTTTTATTATTGTTTTGATCTAATTTTATTATTGATTATTATTGAGTTTTAAATGCTTTGATTTGAAGGGAAAGCACTTTGGTCACTTTAAGTGTTGTAAAAGACTAATAAATAAATAAATAAATAAATAAATAAATAAATAGGGTCTGCATGTGACGTCAGCGCTAGCAGAAGTCACAGTGGCTCCGCCCACTGAGTGTCAGACAGAGGCAGATGAGTGACAGCGTTGGCTTCAGTCCTGTCTAAACTGAAGAACAATACTGAATAAAACTGGGGCAGAGCTGTTGTGTTTGATTGTATTTTCAGGTTCTTAAAGCAGTGGGAGCTATCGTTTACAGACACCCAAAGACAAAGAAAACAGGAGATGGATCCACAAATCCAGGAAACCAAACCTAGATCTGTGGGTCCTGTTTGGGGTCAGCTAACATTCACTGATGCTGTATTTTTGGTCCAGTCAGACCTGAAATGACCTGTTGTTTTGGCTAACGGTCCTTCTTAGTGCAGCTCTTGGGTTCATGATCAGATCTTTCCTGGTTTTTGTCTCATTTTGGGATTGTGAACCTTGTGCTCCTACATGATGTGTTGCTGTTGTGTTGTTGCTGTGCTGTTGTCGTTGTTGTGTAGTTGTTGTGTAGTTGTTGTTTTGTCGTTGTACTGTTGTTGTGTTGTTATACTGTTGTTGTTGTTGTGTTGTTGTGTTATTGTGTTGTTGTTTTTGTTGTTTTGTTGTGTTGTGCTGTTGTTGTGTTGTTGTTGTTTTGTTGTGTTGTTGTGCTGTTATTGTGGTGCTGTTGTTTTGTTGTGTTGTTGTGCTGTTGTTGTGTAGTTGTGGTGTAGTTGTTGTGTTGTTGTTGTTGTTTTGTTGTGTTGTTTTGCTGTTGTTGTGTTGTTGTGGTGCTGTTGTTGTGTTGTGTAGTTGTGGTGTAGTTGTTGTGCTGTTGTTGTGTTGTTGTGGCGCTGTTGTTGCTGTTGTGTAGTTGTCGTGGTACCTTGCTCTTGCGTTGCCGTCTGAACCTCAGCAGTTCCTTGTGTTGCCTGGACACAAAGTTGACGGCAGCGTATTCCAGCAGAGCAGAGAAGACGAACAACAGGCAAACGGCCATCCAGATGTCTATGGCCTTTACATAAGAGACCTGAAAACACACACACACACACACACACACACACACACACACAGAGGACAAATAAAAACTATGAAATTATGAAAACATTTACATTTTACAAAACAGATGTCAATAACCTGAAACAAACAGAAATTTCATTAGAGGAAATGTGAGCGCTCTTCTGCTGGACGTCTTCGTTCTCCATGTTAGAACCCTAACCCTAACCACACAGTGTTCCACAAACATTTAGGAACAGACAGAAGATTGTTCCAACTGCACCGTTCAGGTTGTTCATCTTTGTTTTCATTTTTGTATTTATCTGCATTTTATTGTGAAAGAACAGTTTTGTAAATGTAAATATTTTCACAGTGTAATGTGATTTTTTTCACTTAAATTTTTTCCACATAATTTTTCACAAAGAAAATGTGTTTGTCATTATTTAGGGTTTATTGTGTTGTTCTGTTGACTGTAGATCCCATCGGTCTGTCTGTTACGGTGGCCGACGAGGGCCAAACACATTCCAACGGCCCAGTGCAGTTCACTCAGTTCAGAGGAAACAGCTGTCAGGACAGAAACGACGCAAACTCAAACACAAGTGTAGACGAAGTACAACAAGAAGGACATGATGGAAATGAAAACATGCGCTGCAAGAAACACAAACAAATGCATCATCATCAAATGTTCTGCAAATAAAGAAACGACTCAAACCAAGAAAACATCTGCAACAAAACCCAGAACCAGCCAGTCCAACAGAAGTGTTCCACACCTGCAGGGCAGCGTTCACAGACAACAGACTAGTGTCCAACAGAAGGGAATAAAAGTCTCCCTGCTGCGCCACGCCCTAACTTCACTTTGTTTCCGCTGTAGTTTGAAACCCTGTCAGTCAGCTGTTGTGCTGACAGCGCCCCCTACAGCTCTGTGTAGCAAGATGATTTTATTTGATTTTATTTTTTTGAACATTCTCAGAACAGTTCAGTATGACATGTTTTATTTTATTTTTGGATAAATGTTAAATCATATAAAGTTAGAGTACTAGTTGTTCTATATTAATTATACACTTGTACATGATTATCACACACATCTTTTCTTATCCCTCTGGTATCCCGTCCTCCAAGGCCCTGACTAAACACCCAGTGTGCCTTTTTCACACACTTGGGGAATAATGTCAAAAAAATGTTCATACACTTTGTTTTTAATTCTTTTACACTTTTTTCTATTTCATCAACTTGAGCCGTAAATAAAAATACCAAATACTCAATAATTGTCACATTTTTTAACCCTTTAAATGCTGTTTGTAATGGAAACAAACCATTTTTTTGGATGAAAAAACACAAAAAAATAATTTTCTTCAATGTACTCCATAAAAAGTGGATCACATATTATTAGATGTTTTCATCCTGTCATATGTCAGTGATTAACTCCAACACTGGTTACTTTGCATTATTATTATTTTTGGTGCTAGGTCAAATGTTCAAAAATACTAGCATCTGTCACCAAGTGTGCGTAAAATGCACACCTATAAATCAGACTATTAAATATTATATATGGATTTATTTTTCTGCTCTAGTTTGATTTTATTTTAGTAAATCCAGCTCAGCCCTAATCATACAGATCAAATGTTAGAAACAGTGCGTTTTATGCACACTTGGCAGACAGATGCTCGTCTGGTCATTTTCTGTTGTTTACAATGTGCACATTTGAGTTGGTGGACAGAATTTTAAAGATCATGCACAAATGAACAACTTTTGAATTCCAACCTTATTTAAATTGTGAAAAATAATATGAAGTTTTTTAACACGAAGTGCAAAGTGTGCGTAAAAGGCGCACCTGGATACCGGAGGGTTAATAGCACCCTCATACATACATGATTGTAATATAATAAGCCTTTCTAGGCATGTACCTGTGAGTTGGAGCTGAGCAGCCTGTGAGCTGGGAGGAGTTGTGTGTCTAACCCGTACCTCCGCTGGTCTGTTTAAAGGCCTTCAGAGCTCAGTACCGCGGTCCGCCCCGGCGCCTTCACACTCGTACGATGGCGACTGAATGAGCCACGCTACATGTGCACTCACAGCTGTTTACTCACAGCTGTTTACTCACAGCTGTTTACTCACAGCTGAGGCGCAGTGGGCCGCTGGAATGGGTTTGGCCCTTGTCGGCCACCGTACTATGTGGAACCTGAACCAAAAGGATTTGGACAAGCTGGACCGTTCAGGGTCATTTTGGCTCTTTCATCCTGCAGGGCCGCAATGGAAGCTTTGGGGGGGGGGGGGGGGGGGGGGGGGATTTGGGCCCCAGGCCGCATGTTTGACACCTGTGATCTGAACGAACTTTGACCCAGTCTGTGTCCTCTGTACGTTCAGCCAAACCTACAAGTACACACACACACACACACACACACACACCCCTGCTGACTGTGGTGTCATAAATGGTGTGTGTGTGTGTGTGTGTGTGTGTTTCTTTGTGTAATCATGTCCTATTCAGACACGTGTAACACACTGGAGTGCAAAGCTCTGTTTAGCAGCGGAAACATGAGAATCAACTAATGTACACACACGGAGGTGAGGGAGTGTGTGTGTGTGTGTGTGTTCAGTGTGTGTGTTCAGTGTGTGTGTGTGTGTGTGTGTGTGTGTGTGTGTGTGTGTGTGTGTGTGTGTGTGCTAATCCTTCTTATATAAGCTCCTGCTCATGTCACATTCTTCTTCATGCATATCAAATACCAGCCCTTCGTCCTCACTCCGGCTCCAGCAGATTCTCCATGTGTGGAATCAACACATGTTTGAGTCTGAGCACCACACGCAACAACAACACAACCACCAAACACAAGGAGCACTGGAGGAGTAGAACTGGAGGAGTAGAACTGGAGGAGTAGAACTGGAGGAGTAGAACTGAAGGAGTAGAACTGGAGGAGTAGAACTGGAGGAGTAGAACTGAAGGAGTAAAACTGGAGGAGTAAAACTGGAGGAGTAGAACTGGAGGAGTAAAACTGGAGGAGTAGAACTGGAGGAGTAGAACTGAAGGAGTAGAATTGGAGGAGTAGAACTGGAGGAGTAAAACTGGAGGAGTAGAACTGGAGGAGTAGAACTGAAGGAGTAGAATTGGAGGAGTAGAACTGAAGGAGTAGAACTGGAGGAGTAAAACTGGAGGAGTAGAACTGGAGGAGTAAAACTGGAGGAGTAGAACTGGAGGAGTAGAACTGAAGGAGTAGAATTGGAGGAGTAGAACTGGAGGAGTAAAACTGAAGGAGTAGAACTGGAGGAGTAGAACTGGAGGAGTAAAACTGAAGGAGTAGAACTGGAGGAGTAGAACTGAAGGAGTAGAACTGGAGGAGTAGAACTGAAGGAGTAGAATTGGAGGAGTAGAACTGAAGGAGTAGAACTGGAGGAGTAGAACTGAAGGAGTAGAACTGGAGGAGTAGAACTGAAGGAGTAGAATTGGAGGAGTAGAACTGAAGGAGTAGAACTGGAGAAGTAGAACTGGAGGAGTAGAACTGGAGGAGTAGAACTGGAGGAGTAGAACTGAAGGAGTAGAACTGGAGGAGTAGAACTGAAGGAGTAGAACTGGAGGAGTAGAACTGAAGGAGTAGAATTGGAGGAGTAGAACTGAAGGAGTAGAACTGGAGGAGTAGAACTGGAGGAGTAGAACTGGAGGAGTAGAACTGAAGGAGTAGAACTGAAGGAGTAGAACTGAAGGAGTAAAACTGGAGGAGTAGAACTGGAGGAGTAAAACTGGAGGAGTAAAACTGGAGGAGTAGAACTGAAGGAGTAAAACTGGAGGAGTAGAACTGGAGGAGTAAAACTGGAGGAGTAAAACTGGAGGAGTAGAACTGGAGGAGTAAAACTGGAGGAGTAGAACTGGAGGAGTAAAACTGGAGGAGTAGAACTGAAGGAGTAGAACTGGAGGAGTAGAACTGGAGGAGTAGAACTGGAGGAGTAGAACTGAAGGAGTAGAATTGGAGGAGTAGAACTGAAGGAGTAGAACTGGAGGAGTAAAACTGGAGGAGTAGAACTGGAGGAGTAAAACTGGAGGAGTAGAACTGGAGGAGTAGAACTGAAGGAGTAGAATTGGAGGAGTAGAACTGGAGGAGTAGAATTGGAGGAGTAGAACTGAAGGAGTAGAACTGGAGGAGTAGAACTGGAGGAGTAAAACTGAAGGAGTAGAACTGGAGGAGTAGAACTGAAGGAGTAGAACTGGAGGAGTAGAACTGAAGGAGTAGAATTGGAGGAGTAGAACTGAAGGAGTAGAACTGGAGGAGTAGAACTGAAGGAGTAGAACTGGAGGAGTAGAACTGAAGGAGTAGAATTGGAGGAGTAGAACTGAAGGAGTAGAACTGGAGGAGTAGAACTGGAGGAGTAGAACTGGAGGAGTAGAACTGGAGGAGTAGAACTGAAGGAGTAGAACTGGAGGAGTAGAACTGAAGGAGTAGAACTGGAGGAGTAGAACTGAAGGAGTAGAATTGGAGGAGTAGAACTGAAGGAGTAGAACTGGAGGAGTAGAACTGGAGGAGTAGAACTGGAGGAGTAGAACTGAAGGAGTAGAACTGAAGGAGTAGAACTGGAGGAGTAAAACTGGAGGAGTAAAACTGGAGGAGTAGAACTGGAGGAGTAAAACTGGAGGAGTAAAACTGGAGGAGTAGAACTGAAGGAGTAGAACTGGAGGAGTAGAACTGGAGGAGTAGAACTGGAGGAGTAGAACTGAAGGAGTAGAATTGGAGGAGTAGAACTGAAGGAGTAGAACTGGAGGAGTAAAACTGGAGGAGTAGAACTGGAGGAGTAAAACTGGAGGAGTAGAACTGGAGGAGTAGAACTGAAGGAGTAGAATTGGAGGAGTAGAACTGGAGGAGTAGAATTGGAGGAGTAGAACTGAAGGAGTAGAACTGGAGGAGTAGAACTGGAGGAGTAAAACTGAAGGAGTAGAACTGGAGGAGTAGAACTGAAGGAGTAGAACTGGAGGAGTAGAACTGAAGGAGTAGAATTGGAGGAGTAGAACTGAAGGAGTAGAACTGGAGGAGTAGAACTGGAGGAGTAGAACTGGAGGAGTAGAACTGGAGGAGTAAAACTGAAGGAGTAGAACTGGAGGAGTAGAACTGAAGGAGTAGAACTGGAGGAGTAGAACTGAAGGAGTAGAATTGGAGGAGTAGAACTGAAGGAGTAGAACTGGAGGAGTAGAACTGGAGGAGTAGAACTGAAGGAGTAGAACTGAAGGAGTAGAACTGAAGGAGTAAAACTGGAGGAGTAGAACTGGAGGAGTAAAACTGGAGGAGTAGAACTGGAGGAGTAGAACTGGAGGAGTAGAACTGAAGGAGTAGAACTGGAGGAGTAAAACTGGAGGAGTAAAACTGGAGGAGTAGAACTGGAGGAGTAAAACTGGAGGAGTAGAACTGGAGGAGTAAAACTGGAGGAGTAAAACTGGAGGAGTAGAACTGAAGGAGTAGAATTGGAGGAGTAGAACTGAAGGAGTAGAACTGGAGGAGTAAAACTGGAGGAGTAGAACTGGAGGAGTAAAACTGGAGGAGTAGAACTGGAGGAGTAGAACTGAAGGAGTAGAATTGGAGGAGTAGAACTGGAGGAGTAAAACTGGAGGAGTAGAACTGGAGGAGTAGAACTGAAGGAGTAGAATTGGAGGAGTAGAACTGAAGGAGTAGAACTGGAGGAGTAAAACTGGAGGAGTAGAACTGGAGGAGTAAAACTGGAGGAGTAGAACTGGAGGAGTAGAACTGAAGGAGTAGAACTGAAGGAGTAGAACTGGAGGAGTAAAACTGGAGGAGTAGAACTGGAGGAGTAGAACTGAAGGAGTAGAACTGAAGGAGTAAAACTGAAGGAGTAGAACTGGAGGAGTAGAACTGGAGGAGTAGAACTGAAGGAGTAGAATTGGAGGAGTAGAACTGGAGGAGTAGAAACTGGAGGAGTAGAACTGAAGGAGTAGAATTGGAGGAGTAGAACTGAAGGAGTAGAACTGGAGGAGTAGAACTGGAGGAGTAGAACTGGAGGAGTAGAACTGAAGGAGTAGAATTGGAGGAGTAGAACTGGAGGAGTAGAACTGGAGGAGTAGAACTGAAGGAGTAGAACTGGAGGAGTAAAACTGGAGGAGTAGAACTGGAGGAAGTAGAACTGAAGGAGTAGAACTGGAGGAGTAAAACTGGAGGAAGTAGAACTGGAGGAGGGTAAAACTGGAGGAGTAAACTGGAGGAGTAGAACTGGAGGAGTAGAACTGAAGGAGTAGAACTGGAGGAGTAGAAACTGGAGGAGTAGAACTGAGGAGTAAACTGGAGGAGTAAACTGGAGGAGTAAAACTGGAGGAGTAGAACTGGAGGAGTAGAACTGGAGGAGTAGAACTGGAGAGTAAAACTGGAGGAGTAGAACTGGAGGAGTAGAACTGGAGGAGTAAACTGAGGAGTAAACTGGAGGAGTAAAACTGAAGGAGTAGAACTGGAGGAGTAGAACTGGAGGAGTAAAACTGGAGGAGTAGAACTGAAGGAGTAAACTGGAGGGTAGAAACTGGAGGAAAAGCAGAACTGGAGGAGTAGAACTGAGGAGTAAAACTGGAGGAGTAGACTGAAGGAGTAAAACTGGAGGAGTAGAACTGAGGAGTAGAATGGAGGAGTAGAACTGGAGGAGTAGAACTGGAGGAGTAAAACTGGAGGAGTAGAACTGGAGGAGTAAAACTGGAGGAGTAGAACTGGAGGAGTAAAACTGAAGGAGTAGAACTGGAGGAGTAAAACTGGAGGAGTAGAACTGGAGGAGTAAAACTGAAGGAGTAGAACTGAAGGAGTAGAACTGGAGGAGTAGAACTGGAGGAGTAGGACTGAAGGAGTAGAACTGGAGGAGTAGAACTGGAGGAGTAAAACTGAAGGAGTAGAACTGGAGGAGTAGAACTGGAGGAGTAAAACTGAAGGAGTAGAACTGGAGGAGTAAAACTGGAGGAGTAGAACTGGAGGAGTAAAACTGAAGGAGTAGAACTGAAGGAGTAGAACTGGAGGAGTAGAACTGGAGGAGTAAAACTGGAGGAGTAAAACTGGAGGAGTAGAACTGGAGGAGTAAAACTGGAGGAGTAAAACTGGAGGAGTAGAACTGGAGGAGTAGAACTGGAGGAGTAAAACTGGAGGAGTAGAACTGGAGGAGTAAAACTGGAGGAGTAGAACTGGAGGAGTAGAACTGGAGGAGTAAAACTGGAGGAGTAGAACTGGAGGAGTAGAACTGGAGGAGTAAAACTGGAGGAGTAGAACTGGAGGAGTAGAACTGGAGGAGTAAAACTGGAGGAGTAAAACTGGAGGAGTAGAACTGGAGGAGTAGGACTGGAGGAGTAAAACTGGAGGAGTAGAACTGGAGGAGTAAAACTGAAGGAGTAGAACTGGAGGAGTAAAACTGGAGGAGTAGAACTGAAGGAGTAAAACTGGAGGAGTAGAACTGGAGGAGTAGGACTGAAGGAGTAGGACTGAAGGAGTAGAACTGGAGGAGTAAAACTGGAGGAGTAGGACTGGAGTCAAACTGAGGCTCACACACATTGCGTCTGCAGAGAACCAGGGTTCACATAGTTTAACAGTTCTCATTCTAGTTTTGTTTGATTTACTTTGGACTTTTTTTTGTCTCTAATTCAGTTCATTTTAATTTGTTTTTAGAGCAGGTTGGATAGTTTTTATTAGTTTTTGTTATTTTCTTTTCTTTCTTTTTTTTTTTCCAATGTTTCTTTTTTTCCCCTTTTTTGTCTCTAGGTCCAGGTCCAGGTTCTGATAGTTTGGGATTTTTCATTATAGTTTAGTTTTGTTTAGTTTTGACTTAAGTTTTGACCCAAAAATCACCCAAAAACCACCTGAAAATTACTCAAAAACCACCTAAAAATCACCCAAAAATGACTCAAAAACCCACCCAACGTTCTAATAGTTTTGGATTTTTCATTCTAGTTTAGTTTCATTTACTTTGGACTTTTTTCTCTAATTCAGTTTGTTTTAATTCATTTTTAGAGCAGGTTTGATAGTTTTGATTAGTTTTTGTTATTTTCTTTTTTTCTCTTTTTTTTCCCTTTTTTCTTTTATTTCTTTTTTTTCTTTTTTCCTTTTCTTTTTTGTCTAAGTCCAGGTTCTAATTGTTTTAAATTTTTCATTCCAGTTTAGTTTTATTTAGTTTTAACTTTTTTTTTCTCTAATTCAGTTTGTTTTAATTTATTTTTAGAGCATACGGTACGGTTAAGGATAATAATCTTGGCCGGATCGGACCCTCCTGGCCACGTGCCCCCCCCCCCCCCCCGAACCCAGCCCCAGCAGCACAGACCTTGGGCAGTGAGGTCCTGGAGCCGGAGCTCTGGGTGGTCATGGTGAGGACGGTGGTGATGCCCAGCGCCACTCTGGCAGGAGCGGCGTCCATGTTGATCCAGAAGGAAACCCAGGACAGGATGACGATGAGCAGGGACGGGATGTACATCTGGATCAGGTAGTAGCCCATCTGACGCTCCAGGTGGAAGCGCACCTCGATACAGGTGAATTTACCTGCAACGCACAGAACAATGTTCAGGCACATCTAACACAGACGAGGAAAGAAGAATAGAAAAAAAAAAAAAAGAATGTTCAGACACATCCAACACAGATGAGGAAAGAAGAATAGAAAAAAAAAAAAAAGAATGTTCAGACACATCCAACACAGAGGAGGAAAGAAGAATAGAAAAAAAAAAAGAATGTTCAGGCACATCCAACACAGACGAGGAAAGAAGAATAGAAAAAAAAAAGAATGTTCAGGCACACCCAACACAGACGAGGAAAGAAGAATAGAAAAAAAAAAGAATGTTCAGGCACATCCAACACAGATGAGGAAAGAAGAATAGAAAAAAAAAAAAAGAATGTTCAGACACATCCAACACAGATGAGGAAAGAAGAATAGAAAAAAAAAAGAATGTTCAGGCACATCCAACACAGACGAGGAAAGAAGAATAGAAAAAAAAAAGAATGTTCAGGCACATCCAACACAGACGAGGAAAGAAGAATAGAAAAAAAAAAGAATGTTCAGGCACATCCAACACAGACGAGGAAAGAAGAATAGAAAAAAAAAAGAATGTTCAGGCACATCCAACACAGACGACGAAAGAAGAATAGAAAAAAAAAAGAATGTTCAGGCACATCCAACACAGACGAGGAAAGAAGAATAGAAAAAAAAAAGAATGTTCAGGCACATCCAACACAGACGAGGAAAGAAGAATAGAAAAAAAAAAGAATGTTCAGGCACATCCAACACAGACGACGAAAGAAGAATAGAAAAAAAAAAGAATGTTCAGGCACATCCAACACAGACGAGGAAAGAAGAATAGAAAAAAAAAAAAAGAATGTTCAGACACATCCAACACAGACGAGGAAAGAAGAATAGAGAAAAAAAAAAGAATGTTCAGGCACATCCAACACAGACGACGAAAGAAGAATAGAAAAAAAAAAAGAATGTTCAGGCACATCCAACACAGACGAGGAAAGAAGAATAGAAAAAAAAAAGAATGTTCAGGCACATCCAACACAGACGACGAAAGAAGAATAGAAAAAAAAAAGAATGTTCAGGCACATCCAACACAGACGAGGAAAGAAGAATAGAAAAAAAAAAGAATGTTCAGACACATCCAACACAGACGAGGAAAGAAGAATAGAAAAAAAAAAGAATGTTCAGGCACATCCAACACAGATGAGGAAAGAAGAATAGAAAAAAAAAAAAAAGAATGTTCAGACACATCCAACAAAGACGAGGAAAGAAGAATAGAAAAAAAAAAAGAATGTTCAGGCACATCCAACACAGACGAGGAAAGAAGAATAGAAAAAAAAAAGAATGTTCAGACACATCCAACACAGACGACGAAAGAAGAATAGAAAAAAAAAAGAATGTTCAGGCACATCCAACACAGACGAGGAAAGAAGAATAGAAAAAAAAAAAAGAATGTTCAGGCACATCCAACACAGACGAGGAAAGAAGAATAGAAAAAAAAAAGAATGTTCAGACACATCCAACACAGACGAGGAAAGAAGAATAGAAAAAAAAAAGAATGTTCAGGCACATCCAACACAGACGAGGAAAGAAGAATAGAAAAAAAAAAAAGAATGTTCAGACACATCCAACACAGACGACGAAAGAAGAATAGAAAAAAAAAAGAATGTTCAGGCACATCCAACACAGACGAGGAAAGAAGAATAGAAAAAAAAAAGAATGTTCAGACACATCCAACACAGACGAGGAAAGAAGAATAGAAAAAAAAAAAAGAATGTTCAGACACATCCAACACAGAGGAGGAAAGAAGAATAGAAAAAAAAAAAAAAAACAGTACAAAACTAGTACAAATATACAGATATACAAGACCAGACACATTCACACTGATTAAACACACACACAATAAGAGGATAAATATGAGGACAGTGTGTTAAAATACACACACACACACAATAAGAGGATAAATATGAGGACAGTGTGTTAAAATACAAACACACACACAATAAGAGGATAAATATGAGGACAGTGTGTTAAAATACACACACACACAATAAGAGGATAAATATGAGGACAGTGTGTTAAAATACAAACACACACACAATAAGAGGATAAATATGAGGACAGTGTGTTAAAATACACACACACACAATAAGAGGATAAATATGAGGACAGTGTGTTAAAATACAAACACACACACAATAAGAGGATAAATATGAGGACAGTGTGTTAAAATACAAACACACACACAATAAGAGGATAAATATGAGGACAGTGTGTTAAAATACAAACACACATTCAATAAGAGGATAAATATGAGGACAGTGTGTTAAAATACACACACACACACACACACAATAAGAGGATAAATATGAGGACAGTGTGTTAAAATACACACACACAATAAGAGGATAAATATGAGGACAGTGTGTTAAAATACACACACAATAAGAGGATAAATATGAGGACAGTGTGTTAAAATACAAACACACACACAATAAGAGGATAAATATGAGGACAGTGTGTTAAAATACACACACACACAATAAGAGGATAAATATGAGGACAGTGTGTTAAAATACAAACACACACACAATAAGAGGATAAATATGAGGACAGTGTGTTAAAATACAAACACACACACAATAAGAGGATAAATATGAGGACAGTGTGTTAAAATACAAACACACATTCAATAAGAGGATAAATATGAGGACAGTGTGTTAAAATACACACACACACACACACACACACAATAAGAGGATAAATATGAGGACAGTGTGTTAAAATACACACACACAATAAGAGGATAAATATGAGGACAGTGTGTTAAAATACACACACAATAAGAGGATAAATATGAGGACAGTGTGTTAAAATACAAACACACACACAATAAGAGGATAAATATGAGGACAGTGTGTTAAAATACACACACACAATAAGAGGATAAATATGAGGACAGTGTGTTAAAATACACACACACACAATAAGAGGATAAATATGAGGACAGTGTGTTAAAATACAAACACACACACAATAAGAGGATAAATATGAGGACAGTGTGTTAAAATACAAACACACATTCAATAAGAGGATAAATATGAGGACAGTGTGTTAAAATACACACACACACACACACACACACACACACACAATAAGAGGATAAATATGAGGACAGTGTGTTAAAATACACACACACAATAAGAGGATAAATATGAGGACAGTGTGTTAAAATACACACACAATAAGAGGATAAATATGAGGACAGTGTGTTAAAATACAAACACACACACAATAAGAGGATAAATATGAGGACAGTGTGTTAAAATACACACACACAATAAGAGGATAAATATGAGGACAGTGTGTTAAAATACACACACACACACAATAAGAGGATAAATATGAGGACAGTGTGTTAAAATACACACACACAATAAGAGGATAAATATGAGGACAGTGTGTTAAAATACACACACACAATAAGAGGATAAATATGAGGACAGTGTGTTAAAATACACACACACAATAAGAGGATAAATATGAGGACAGTGTGTTAAAATACACACACACACACACAATAAGAGGATAAATATGAGGACAGTGTGTTAAAATACACACACACACACACACAATAAGAGGATAAATATGAGGACAGTGTGTTAAAATACAAACACACACACAATAAGAGGATAAATATGAGGACAGTGTGTTAAAATACACACACACAATAAGAGGATAAATATGAGGACAGTGTGTTAAAATTCACACACACAATAAGAGGATAAATATGAGGACAGTGTGTTAAAATACACACACACACACACAATAAGAGGATAAATATGAGGACAGTGTGTTAAAATACACACACACACACACAATAAGAGGATAAATATGAGGACAGTGTGTTAAAATACACACACACACACAATACGAGGATAAATATGAGGACAGTGTGTTAAAATACACAAGCACAATAAGAGGATAAATATGAGGACAGTGTGTTAAAATACACACACACAATAAGAGGATAAATATGAGGACAGTGTGTTAAAATACACACACACAATAAGAGGATAAATATGAGGACAGTGTGTGAAAATACACACACACAATAAGAGGATAAATATGAGGACAGTGTGTTAAAATACACACACACAATAAGAGGATAAATATGAGGACAGTGTGTTAAAATACACACACACACACAATAAGAGGACAAATATGAGGACAGTGTGTTAAAATACACACACACAATAAGAGGATAAATATGAGGACAGTGTGTTAAAATACACACACACAATAAGAGGATAAATATGAGGACAGTGTGTTAAAATACACACACACAATAAGAGGATAAATATGAGGACAGTGTGTTAAAATACACACACACAATAAGAGGATAAATATGAGGACAGTGTGTTAAAATACACACACACACACACAATAAGAGGATAAATATGAGGACAGTGTGTTAAAATACACACACACAATAAGAGGATAAATATGAGGACAGTGTGTTAAAATACACACACACAATAAGAGGATAAATATGAGGACAGTGTGTTAAAATACACACACACAATAAGAGGATAAATATGAGGACAGTGTGTTAAAATACACACACACACAATAAGAGGATAAATATGAGGACTGTGTGTTAAAATACACACACACACACACACACACACACACAATAAGAGGATAAATATGAGGACAGTGTGTTAAAATACACACACACACACAATAAGAGGATAAATATGAGGACAGTGTGTTAAAATACACACGCACAATAAGAGGATAAATATGAGGACAGTGTGTTAAAATACACACACACAATAAGAGGATAAATATGAGGACAGTGTGTTAAAATACACACACACAATAAGAGGATAAATATGAGGACAGTGTGTGAAAATACACACACACAATAAGAGGATAGATATGAGGACAGTGTGTTAAAATACACACACACACAATAAGAGCATAAATATGAGGAAAGTGTGTTAAAATACACACACACACAATAAGAGCATAAATATGAGGACAGTGTGTTAAAATACACACACACAATAAGAGGATAAATATGAGGACAGTGTGTTAAAATACACACACACAATAAGAGGATAAATATGAGGACAGTGTGTTAAAATACACACACACACACACACAATAAGAGGATAAATATGAGGACAGTGTGTTAAAATACAAACACACACAATAAGAGGATAAATATGAGGATAGTGTGTTAAAATACACACACACAATAAGAGGATAAATATGAGGACAGTGTGTTAAAATACACACATTCAATAAGAGGATAAATATGAGGACAGTGTGGTAAAATACACACACACACACAATAAGAGGATAAATATGAGGACAGTGTGTTAAAATACAAACACACACACAATAAGAGGATAGATATGAGGACAGTGTGTTAAAATACACACACACAATAAGAGGATAAATATGAGGACAGTGTGTTAAAATACACACACACAATAAGAGGATAAATATGAGGACAGTGTGTTAAAATACACACACACACACAATAAGAGGATAAATATGAGGACAGTGTGTTAAAATACACACACACACACACACAATAAGAGGATAAATATGAGGACAGTGTTAAAATACACACACACAATAAGAGGATAAATATGAGGACAGTGTGTTAAAATACACACACACAATAAGAGGATAAATATGAGGACAGTGTGTTAAAATACACACACACAATAAGAGGATAAATATGAGGACAGTGTGTTAAAATACACACACACAATAAGAGGATAAATATGAGGACAGTGTGTTAAAATACACACACACACAATAAGAGGATAGATATGAGGACAGTGTGTTAAAATACACACACACACAATAAGAGGATAGATATGAGGACAGTGTGTTAAAATACACACACACACACAATAAGAGCATAAATATGAGGACAGTGTGTTAAAATACACACACACAATAAGAGGATAAATATGAGGACAGTGTGTTAAAATACACACACACAATAAGAGGATAAATATGAGGACAGTGTGTTAAAATACACACACAAAATAAGAGGATAAATATGAGGACAGTGTGTTAAAATACACACACACACACAATAAGAGGATACATATGAGGACAGTGTGTTAAAATACACACACAAAATAAGAGGATAAATATGAGGACAGTGTGTTAAAATACACACACACACACACACAATAAGAGGATAAATATGAGGACAGTGTGTTAAAATACAAACACACATTCAATAAGAGGATAAATATGAGGACAGTGTGTTAAAAAACACACACACAATAAGAGGATAAATATGAGGACAGTGTGTTAAAATACACACACACAATAAGAGGATAAATATGAGGACAGTGTGTTAAAATACACACACACAATAAGAGGATAAATATGAGGACAGTGTGTTAAAATACACACACACACAATAAGAGGATAGATATGAGGACAGTGTGTTAAAATACACACACACACAATAAGAGCATAAATATGAGGACAGTGTGTTAAAATACACACACACACACAATAAGAGCATAAATATGAGGACAGTGTGTTAAAATACACACACACAATAAGAGGATAAATATGAGGACAGTGTGTTAAAATACACACACACACAATAAGAGGATAAATATGAGGACAGTGTGTTAAAATACACACACACAATAAGAGGATAAATATGAGGACAGTGTGTTAAAATACACACACACAATAAGAGGATAAATATGAGGACAGTGTGTTAAAATACACACACACAATAAGAGGATAAATATGAGGACAGTGTGTTGAAATAAAAACACACACACAATAAGAGGATAAATATGAGGACAGTGTGTTAAAATACACACACACAATAAGAGGATAAATATGAGGACAGTGTGTTAAAATACACACACACAATAAGAGGATAAATATGAGGACAGTGTGTTAAAATACACACACACACACACACAATAAGAGGATAAATATGAGGACAGTGTGTTAAAATACACACACACACACACACAATAAGAGGATAAATATGAGGACAGTGTGTTAAAATACACACACACACAATAAGAGGATAAATATGAGGACAGTGTGTTAAAATACACACGCACAATAAGAGGATAAATATGAGGACAGTGTGTTAAAATACACACACACAATAAGAGGATAAATATGAGGACAGTGTGTTAAAATACACACACACAATAAGAGGATAAATATGAGGACAGTGTGTGAAAATACACACACACAATAAGAGGATAAATATGAGGACAGTGTGTTAAAATACACACACACAATAAGAGGATAAATATGAGGACAGTGTGTTAAAATACACACACACACACACACAATAAGAGGACAAATATGAGGACAGTGTGTTAAAATACACACACACAATAAGAGGATAAATATGAGGACAGTGTGTTAAAATACACACACACAATAAGAGGATAAATATGAGGACAGTGTGTTAAAATACACACACACAATAAGAGGATAAATATGAGGACAGTGTGTTAAAATACACACACACAATAAGAGGATAAATATGAGGACAGTGTGTTAAAATACACACACACACACACAATAAGAGGATAAATATGAGGACAGTGTGTTAAAATACACACACACAATAAGAGGATAAATATGAGGACAGTGTGTTAAAATACACACACACAATAAGAGGATAAATATGAGGACAGTGTGTTAAAATACACACACACAATAAGAGGATAAATATGAGGACAGTGTGTTAAAATACACACACACACACACAATAAGAGGATAAATATGAGGACAGTGTGTTAAAATACACACACACACACACACACAATAAGAGGATAAATATGAGGACAGTGTGTTAAAATACACACACACACAATAAGAGGATAAATATGAGGACAGTGTGTTAAAATACACACGCACAATAAGAGGATAATATGAGGACAGTGTGTTAAAATACACACACACAATAAGAGGATAAATATGAGGACAGTGTGTTAAAATACACACACACAATAAGAGGATAAATATGAGGACAGTGTGTGAAAATACACACACACAATAAGAGGATAGATATGAGGACAGTGTGTTAAAATACACACACACACAATAAGAGCATAAATATGAGGAAAGTGTGTTAAAATACACACACACACAATAAGAGCATAAATATGAGGACAGTGTGTTAAAATACACACACACAATAAGAGGATAAATATGAGGACAGTGTGTTAAAATACACACACACAATAAGAGGATAAATATGAGGACAGTGTGTTAAAATACACACACACACACACACAATAAGAGGATAAATATGAGGACAGTGTGTTAAAATACAAACACACACAATAAGAGGATAAATATGAGGATAGTGTGTTAAAATACACACACACAATAAGAGGATAAATATGAGGACAGTGTGTTAAAATACACACATACAATAAGAGGATAAATATGAGGACAGTGTGGTAAAATACACACACACACACAATAAGAGGATAAATATGAGGACAGTGTGTTAAAATACAAACACACACACAATAAGAGGATAGATATGAGGACAGTGTGTTAAAATACACACACACAATAAGAGGATAAATATGAGGACAGTGTGTTAAAATACACACACACAATAAGAGGATAAATATGAGGACAGTGTGTTAAAATACACACACACACAATAAGAGGATAAATATGAGGACAGTGTGTTAAAATACACACACACAATAAGAGGATAAATATGAGGACAGTGTGTTAAAATACACACACACAATAAGAGGATAAATATGAGGACAGTGTGTTAAAATACACACACACAATAAGAGGATAAATATGAGGACAGTGTGTTAAAATACACACACACACAATAAGAGGATAGATATGAGGACAGTGTGTTAAAATACACACACACACAATAAGAGGATAGATATGAGGACAGTGTGTTAAAATACACACACACACACAATAAGAGCATAAATATGAGGACAGTGTGTTAAAATACACACACACAATAAGAGGATAAATATGAGGACAGTGTGTTAAAATACACACACACACAATAAGAGGATAAATATGAGGACAGTGTGTTAAAATACACACACAAAATAAGAGGATAAATATGAGGACAGTGTGTTAAAATACACACACACAATAAGAGGATAAATATGAGGACAGTGTGTTAAAATACACACACACAATAAGAGGATAAATATGAGGACAGTGTGTTAAAATACACACACACACACAATAAGAGGATAGATATGAGGACAGTGTGTTAAAATACACACACACACAATAAGAGCATAAATATGAGGACAGTGTGTTAAAATACACACACACACAATAAGAGCATAAATATGAGGACAGTGTGTTAAAATACACACACACAATAAGAGGATAAATATGAGGACAGTGTGTTAAAATACACACACACAATAAGAGGATAAATATGAGGACAGTGTGTTAAAATACACACACACAATAAGAGGATAAATATGAGGACAGTGTGTTAAAATACACACACACACAATAAGAGCATAAATATGAGGACAGTGTGTTAAAACACACACACAATAAGAGGATAAATATGAGGACAGTGTGTTAAAATACACACACACACAATAAGAGGATAGATATGAGGACAGTGTGTTAAAATACACACACACACAATAAGAGCATAAATATGAGGACAGTGTGTTAAAATACACACACACACACACAATAAGAGCATAAATATGAGGACAGTGTGTTAAAATACACACACACAATAAGAGGATAAATATGAGGACAGTGTGTTAAAATACACACACACACAATAAGAGGATAAATATGAGGACAGTGTGTTAAAATACACACACACAATAAGAGGATAAATATGAGGACAGTGTGTTAAAATACACACACACAATAAGAGGATAAATATGAGGACAGTGTGTTAAAATACACACACACACAATAAGAGGATAAATATGAGGACAGTGTGTTAAAATACACACACACACAATAAGAGGATAGATATGAGGACAGTGTGTTAAAATACACAAACACAATAAGAGCATAAATATGAGGACAGTGTGTTAAAATACACACACACACACACACAATAAGAGCATAAATATGAGGACAGTGTGTTAAAATACACACACACAATAAGAGGAAAAATATGAGGACAGTGTGTTAAAATACACACACACACAATAAGAGGATAAATATGAGGACAGTGTGTTAAAATACACACACACAATAAGAGGATAAATATGAGGACAGTGTGTTAAAATACACACACACAATAAGAGGATAAATATGAGGACAGTGTGTTAAATACACACACACAATAAGAGGATAAATATGAGGAAAGTGTGTTAAAATACACACACACACAATAAGAGGATAAATATGAGGACAGTGTGTTAAAATACACACACACAATAAGAGGATAAATATGAGGACAGTGTGTTAAAATACACACACACAATAAGAGGATAAATATGAGGACAGTGTGTTAAAATACACACACACAATAAGAGGATAAATATGAGGACAGTGTGTTAAAATACACACACACACAATAAGAGGATAGATATGAGGACAGTGTGTTAAAATACACACACACACAATAAGAGCATA
The DNA here is from genome assembly GCF_902148855.1 of Sphaeramia orbicularis. NCBI lineage: Eukaryota > Metazoa > Chordata > Actinopteri > Kurtiformes > Apogonidae > Sphaeramia > Sphaeramia orbicularis. The sequence continues at coordinate 205,735 of NW_021941607.1, read as the reverse complement.
AATATGAGGACAGTGTGTTAAAATACACACACACACACAATAAGAGCATAAATATGAGGACAGTGTGTTAAAATACACACACACAATAAGAGGATAAATATGAGGACAGTGTGTTAAAATACACACACACACAATAAGAGGATAAATATGAGGACAGTGTGTTAAAATACACACACACAATAAGAGGATAAATATGAGGACAGTGTGTTAAAATACACACACAAAATAAGAGGATAAATATGAGGACAGTGTGTTAAAATACACACACACACAATAAGAGGACAAATATGAGGACAGTGTGTTAAAATACACACACAAAATAAGAGGATAAATATGAGGACAGTGTGTTAAAATACACACACACACAATAAGAGGATAAATATGAGCACAGTGTGTTAAAATACACACACACAATAAGAGGATAAATATGAGGACAGTGTGTTAAAATACACACACAAAATAAGAGGATAAATATGAGGACAGTGTGTTAAAATACACACACCTGCCACAAGACGAAGAAAGTCAAGAACAAAAACATCCTTTTATCAGAATAAAGCCACAGTCACATGAGAAGAACGACCCAGTTTAAAACACCTGTTACCTGTGTGTGTGTTTGTGTATTACCTGTGTGTGTTTGTGTATTACCTGTGTGTGTTTGTGTATTACCTGTGTGTGTGTTTGTGTATTACCTGTGTGTGTGTTTGTGTATTACCTGTGTGTGTTTGTGTATTACCTGTGTGTGTGTTTGTGTATTACCTGTGTGTGTGTTTGTGTATTACCTGTGTGTGTGTTGTGTATTACCTGTGTGTGTGTTTGTGTATTACCTGTGTGTGTGTTTGTGTATTACCTGTGTGTGTGTTTGTGTATTACCTGTGTGTGTGTGTTTGTGTATTACCTGTGTGTGTGTTTGTGTATTACCTGTGTGTGTTTGTGTATTACCTGTGTGTGTGTTTGTGTATTACCTGTGTGTGTGTTTGTGTATTACCTGTGTGTGTGTTTGTGTATTACCTGTGTGTGTGTTTGTGTATTACCTGTGTGTGTGTTTGTGTATTACCTGTGTGTGTGTTTGTGTATTACCTGTGTGTGTTTGTGTATTACCTGTGTGTGTGTTTGTGTATTACCTGTGTGTGTGTTTGTGTATTACCTGTGTGTGTTTGTGTATTACCTGTGTGTGTTTGTGTATTACCTGTGTGTGTGTTTGTGTATTACCTGTGTGTGTTTGTGTAATACCTGTGTGTGTGTTTGTGTATTACCTGTGTGTGTTTGTGTATTACCTGTGTGTGTTTGTGTATTACCTGTGTGTGTGTTTGTGTATTACCTGTGTGTGTGTTTGTGTATTACCTGTGTGTGTTTGTGTATTACCTGTGTGTGTGTTTGTGTATTACCTGTGTGTGTGTTTGTGTATTACCTGTGTGTGTGTTTGTGTATTACCTGTGTGTGTGTTTGTGTATTACCTGTGTGTGTGTTTGTGTATTACCTGTGTGTGTGTGTTTGTGTATTACCTGTGTGTGTGTTTGTGTATTACCTGTGTGTGTTTGTGTATTACCTGTGTGTGTGTTTGTGTATTACCTGTGTGTGTGTTTGTGTATTACCTGTGTGTGTGTTTGTGTATTACCTGTGTGTGTTTGTGTATTACCTGTGTGTGTGTTTGTGTATTACCTGTGTGTGTGTTTGTGTATTACCTGTGTGTGTTTGTGTATTACCTGTGTGTGTTTGTGTATTACCTGTGTGTGTGTTTGTGTATTACCTGTGTGTGTTTGTGTATTACCTGTGTGTGTGTTTGTGTATTACCTGTGTGTGTGTTTGTGTATTACCTGTGTGTGTTTGTGTATTACCTGTGTGTGTGTTTGTGTATTACCTGTGTGTGTGTTTGTGTATTACCTGTGTGTGCTTGTGTATTACCTGTGTGTGTGTTTGTGTATTACCTGTGTGTGTTTGTGTATTACCTGTGTGTGTTTGTGTATTACCTGTGTGTGTGTTTGTGTATTACCTGTGTGTGTGTTTGTGTATTACCTGTGTGTGTGTTTGTGTATTACCTGTGTGTGTGTGTTTGTGTATTACCTGTGTGTGTGCTTGTGTATTACCTGTGTGTGTTTGTGTATTACCTGTGTGTGTTTGTGTATTACCTGTGTGTGTGTTTGTGTATTACCTGTGTGTGTGTTTGTGTATTACCTGTGTGTGTGTTTGTGTATTACCTGTGTGTGTTTGTGTATTACCTGTGTGTGTGTTTGTGTATTACCTGTGTGTGTTGTGTATTACCTGTGTGTGTGTTTGTGTATTACCTGTGTGTGTTTGTGTAATACCTGTGTGTGTGTTTGTGTATTACCTGTGTGTGTTTGTGTATTACCTGTGTGTGTGTTTGTGTATTACCTGTGTGTGTGTTTGTGTATTACCTGTGTGTGTGTTTGTGTATTACCTGTGTGTGTTTGTGTATTACCTGTGTGTGTGTTTGTGTATTACCTGTGTGTGTTTGTGTATTACCTGTGTGTGTGTTTGTGTATTACCTGTGTGTGTTTGTGTATTACCTGTCTGTGTGTTTGTGTATTACCTGTGTGTGTGTTTGTGTATTACCTGTGTGTGTGTTTGTGTATTACCTGTGTGTGTTTGTGTATTACCTGTGTGTGTGTTTGTGTATTACCTGTGTGTGTTTGTGTATTACCTGTGTGTGTGTTTGTGTATTACCTGTGTGTGTTTGTGTATTACCTGTGTGTGTGTTTGTGTATTACCTGTGTGTGTTTGTGTATTACCTGTCTGTGTGTTTGTGTATTACCTGTGTGTGTGTTTGTGTATTACCTGTGTGTGTGTTTGTGTATTACCTGTGTGTGTTTGTGTATTACCTGTGTGTGTGTTTGTGTATTACCTGTGTGTGTTTGTGTAATACCTGTGTGTGTGTTTGTGTATTACCTGTGTGTGTTTGTGTATTACCTGTGTGTGTGTTTGTGTATTACCTGTGTGTGTGTTTGTGTATTACCTGTGTGTGTGTTTGTGTATTACCTGTGTGTGTTTGTGTATTACCTGTGTGTGTGTTTGTGTATTACCTGTGTGTGTTTGTGTATTACCTGTGTGTGTGTTTGTGTATTACCTGTGTGTGTTTGTGTATTACCTGTCTGTGTGTTTGTGTATTACCTGTGTGTGTGTTTGTGTATTACCTGTGTGTGTGTTTGTGTATTACCTGTGTGTGTTTGTGTATTACCTGTGTGTGTGTTTGTGTATTACCTGTGTGTGTTTGTGTATACCTGTGTGTGTGTTGTGTATTACCTGTGTGTGTTTGTGTATTACCTGTGTGTGTGTTTGTGTATTACCTGTGTGTGTTTGTGTATTACCTGTGTGTGTGTTTGTGTATTACCTGTGTGTGTTTGTGTATTACCTGTCTGTGTGTTTGTGTATTACCTGTGTGTGTGTTTGTGTATTACCTGTGTGTGTGTTTGTGTATTACCTGTGTGTGTTTGTGTATTACCTGTGTGTGTGTTTGTGTATTACCTGTGTGTGTGTTTGTGTATTACCTGTGTGTGTTTGTGAATTACCTCTGTTGTGTGTGTTTGTGTATTACCTGTGTGTGTGTATTTGTGTATTTTGTGTGTATTACCTGTGTTGTGTGTATTTGTGTATTTTGTGTGTATTACCTGTGTTGTGTGTATTAGTGTATTTTGTGTGTATTACCTGTGTTGTGTGTATTAGTGTATTTTGTGTGTATTACCTGTGTTGTGTGTATTTGTGTATTTTGTGTGTATTGCCTCTGTTGTGTGTATTTGTGTATTTTGTGTGTATTACCTTTGTTGTTTGTATTTGTGTATTTTGTGTGTATTACCTGTGTTGTGTGTATTTGTGTATTTTGTGTGTATTACCTGTGTTGTGTGTATTAGTGTATTTTGTGTGTATTACCTGTGTTGTGTGTATTAGTGTATTTTGTGTGTATTACCTGTGTTGTTTGTATTTGTGTATTTTGTGTGTATTACCTGTGTTGTGTGTATTTGTGTATTTGTGTGTATTACCTGTGTTGTGTGTATTTGTGTATTTTGTGTGTATTACCTGTGTTGTGTGTATTTGTGTATTTTGTGTGTATTACCTGTGTTGTGTGTATTTGTGTATTTTGTGTGTATTACCTGTGTGTGTGTATTTGTGTATTTTGTGTGTATTACCTGTGTTGTGTGTATTTGTGTATTTTGTGTGTATTACCTGTGTTGTGTGTATTTGTGTATTTTGTGTGTATTACCTGTGTTGTGTGTATTTTGTGTGTATTACCTGTGTTGTGTGTATTTGTGTATTTTGTGTGTATTACCTGTGTTGTGTGTATTAGTGTATTTTGTGTGTATTACCTGTGTTGTTTGTATTTGTGTATTTTGTGTGTATTACCTGTGTGTGTGTTTTTGTGTATTTTGTGTGTATTACCTGTGTTGTAGTGCTTGGTGCAGTATCTCAGATCTGATTCGTCCTTCAGGATGAATTGTGGGAGGGTCAACCCTTCGGCCACTTGGACCGGTCCGTTCTCCTGCCACTCAAAGATGAGGTCATTCATGGTGTACCCGACTGGAAGAAGCAGAAACAGCTGAGTGAGTTCCACACCAACACCAGAGGAACCGCTGCAGTCCAGTCACAGGATCTGAAGTGGATCACAACCAGAACCAGACCAGAACTAGTCCAAAAGTGGATCACAACCAGTCCAACCAGAACCAGTCCAAAAGTGGATCAGAACCAGTCCAAACGTGGATCAGAACCAGTCCAACCAGAACCAGTCCAAAAGTGGATCACAACCAGAACCAGTCCAAAAGTGGATCAGAACCAGACCAGAACCAGTCCAAAAGTGGATCAGAACCAGTCCAACCAGAACCAGTCCAAAAGTGGATCACAACCAGAACCAGTCCAAAAGTGGATCAGAACCAGACCAGAACCAGTCCAAAAGTGGATCAGAACCAGACCAGAACCAGTCCAAAAGTGGATCAGAACCAGAACCAGTCCAAAAGTGGATCAGAACCAGAACCAGACCAGAACCAATCCAACCAGAAGAGTCCTGAAGTCCAGTTACACTCTGGTCATGTTTACATCTACAAAGGGTCCTCTGAAATCTGAAGAACAGGAAGCACAAAAAGCTGGTACCGGTACCAGACACAGTACTGGTACCAGTACCAGACAGAGGACCGGCACCAGCACCAGACACAGTAATGGTACCGGTACCAGACAGAGGACCGGTACCAGCACCAGACACAGTACCGGCACCAGCACCAGACACAGTAATGGTACCGGTACCAGACAGAGGACCGGTACCAGTACCAGACAGAGTACTGGTCCTACTTCAGGGTCTCCATGTGTTTTTGGTAAAAGGACAGTTTGTTCATGTGCACACGTTCATGTCATGTGACTTTGTTTACACTGAAACAGTTAAATGTGCAGTTGTGTTTATCTGTGGTTTTTCTGGTGGTACTGGACTGGTTCTGACCCACTTCAGATCATACTGGTGGGGCTAATAGTCTCAGTGTTTGGTGGGTGGGGCTAACAGTCTCAGTGTTTGGTGGGTGGGGCTAACAGTCTCAGTGTTTGGTGGGCGGGGCTAACAGTGTCAGTATTTGGTGGGCGGGGCTAATAGTGTCAGTATTTGTCCTTTGTGTTTAAACCCCAGATGAAAGTGGAACCTCCCAGAATGTTCCAGTTCTCTGTTCTTATATATTTTTTAATCCAGTCTTGTTCTCCTAATATTCTGACTCTTTTTGTGTTGGACTTCTCATAAATGAGGGGTTTTGTCTTTTCTATTTTACCAGTGTTTGTGTTTTCGTCTGTGGTCCTAATACACCATCATGGTGGTGGTGGTTTTGGATCCCAGACCCCTGTTAATAAAAAAAAACAACAACACCTGAATCCAACGTGTCCACATACTTTTGTCCATCTGTGGATGAGTTGGGAGACGATAATATGAGGATAACGACATGTTTGTCAAATGAAAGTCAACAGGAACTAAAGTAACGTGTCTTTTATCCACTGGAACCTGATCCACCGCTCAGTTTCATGTCAGTGGTTCTAATCTGTGATCATAAATGGATGCAGACGCTTTGTGTGCATCGTGTCATGCATGTGCGTGCCTTCTTTTTTTTTTTTCTGTGCGTGTCTTCATGTTTCCTGTTTCCACTTGTGCATGACATCAGAGACAGCAGAGCCAGTAAATAATCTGCTATTAATACCAACAGAACAGAGCAGCGCTCTTCTGTGGATGGAAATAAAGCCTGAGGTCACACAGGACTGGAGCAATAACTGCAATTAATGTGTCCAAGTGTCCACTGTCCTCTGTCCCCTGGGGCCCCGCCTCCAACCCTGATTGGACCCATGATGAATGAGTCATCACAACGAGATCAACGTGATTCAACATGACTGGATTTCCACACACTGTAAAAAAATTTAAAAAAAACAGTAAAAAAAACAGGATTATTCTGGCAGCAGGGGCGCCGAAAAAATACTGTTAAATAACAGAAAATAACCATCTCATAAAAATACAGTAATTTTCCATAATTAAAATACAGTTTTTTGCCCTAACTTTACATGAGATTTTGCTTTTTTTTTTTTTAATGTTTAATAAAGAATATTTACATGCATTAAAACAAATTCCCTATAAATATATATATAAATAATTTTCAATGAGACTCAGTTGTCCAATCCACTGATAAAAACTGTATTTGGACAGTTTATCAGTGCTTATACATGTTATACATTCACAAAAATACATTTATTCAACAGTTTTGTTGTGAAACCTCCTGTAATTACACAAGATATTTGTCAATGAACAAACAAGTCTGGTTCAACTGACAGAACTAATACTTCTGTTACTGTTAACTGTCTGGAATTTTATCTGGTTTTATTATTTTTTTTTACAGTATTAAACTTTAAATTAACAATTTAATTCCATAAATAGAGTAGAAATATTTGTGAAATTACAATACATTTATAAATGTATTTTAACTGTATTTTTCTGTGAAAAAAGAAAAAAATTACTTTTAAAAAAATTTAATTTTCTGGTTCTTCACAGTTAGTTTTTTTCCTGTTCTTTTCTATTTGACATGTAAAATCACAGTCTGTTTTTGTCATTTCATTGATATTTTCCTGTATCTGAAAAATACAGGAAAAATCTGTAAAATAAACAGTGAAAATTCTGTTAAATTACAGATTTTTTTTTACAGTGCAGAAAGCCTCATACACTACTGGTCCAAAGTTTTAGACCAGCCCAGTTTGTTCCAGTTTTGTCTGTAAATTCCAGCGGTTCCAGTCCAATGAACAGCTGTAAATGGTACAAAGGCAAGAGTGAACTGACAGAGGGATAAAAAAAAAAAAAAGGTAAGGTTAAACAAAACTGAAAAATAATGGCCTTGAACTGCTTGAATTTCAAAACAAAAGTGTAGACAGTGGGCTGTTGTAAAAGTTTGGACCGTTGGTGTGTGTGTGCTTCAGAGTGTGTGGAAGAGCAGAGCTGAAGGGACGGCAGCGGAACACTTAGCAGGCGTACGGATGAATGGAACATGAGCGGCCGTTCTACTGACATGTGACACAAATGCAATATTAAGAGCAGGATTACAGCGCAACGCAGCCGTGAAAGCAGAGCAGCCACGCATTTTGACTGGGAATTAAAGCACAGACACACTGTGAGGTACAAGCAAAAAAAAAAAAACCTCCTTTGCACAAAATACTTTGTCATATAAAGGTGGTATCAGCTGGAACTCCATCCCAGCGGATATCAGAGAGAAGCCACGTATGCTGCATTCAACAGACACTTTAAAGGTGGGGTAGGAGAGGTTTCCCTTCAGCATTTTTTACTATGTTCCTTAAATCCCCATTCACACCCTGATTACAACTAATTAATTAAATGTTCTGACACAAAAATTAATAAAATTAGTCACCTGTGGAACGGACAGGACTGAAAAAACACCATCCAATCATTTTGAGCGGCCACTGGAAATGACTGAACAGTGACATGTCTATCAAGGAAAAACAGCCCGAAGGTCCACCGAGAGGCGGGACGGAAGATGGACCGAACAGGACGGACGACATGGTTTTGACTGGAATGACAATCACTAATGAGCAACGGATCCTAAGAAAGTGTAGCTGTGGGTGGTCAAAAGTGACAACTCACAGGGGCCTGCATATCCACCAAGGGAAGTCAAAGTGCGGAGGAACAGTCCAGATGCAATCTTGCACTGCGCTAGCAGGGCACACAAGCAGGAAACAGAGCCTGGTTGAGCACCACAGTGCTGCTGATTCCAATTTTGCAGACGGTCAGGGGGAAGGAAGCACCCTTCCCAGCTGCAGGAGCACCAACAACAGCTGGTGCCCACCCCACAGGATCAGCATCATGAAGAGACCACTCAAAGCGAACCCACAGCACAGGCAAGAGGAGGAAGACCAATCCGACGACCCAAAGTCAAGTGGCCCAAAGCCAATGACAAAGAAGCATGGAGAAGGCTCGACCAAGACCTGTATGCTATCCTTGGAAAATCCTTACAAGGCAGTGTAACCACCAAGCTGGACCTCTTCGGTAACATCATATACGAAGAAGGCAAAGAGAGATTTGGGGAAATGGTGGAGAGGAACAACATCCCCAGGGAACCAGGGAGGCGAGAGAGGGAGATTCTCAGGCTGATGAAAGAGAGGCGCTCACTGAGGAAGGCCTGGAGGAAGGCAGAGAAGAATGAAAAGGAAGGTCTGAAAGCACTCTGGGTCCAGATCAGAGACAGGCTTGCGACCTTACGAAGGGTTGAGCGAATCCAGACGCGGAGAAGCAGGAAAGAGAAGGAGAGAGCGAAGTTCTTCCGGGATCCTTTCAAGTTTGCTAAGAGCCTACTTGAGGAGAAGAAAGGAGGGAAGTTGGAAGTCAGTGTACAGGAGCTTGAGGAGCATATGACAAACCAGCTAGGTGACCACAAGAAGAACACCCCACTGGGGTCACCAGGACGTGCCCTGTCCAGCTGAGCCTGTTTTTCAGTTTGACATCACACCACCAAGGTGGGCTGAGATCAGGCAGGTGGTAGACAACGCAAGATCTGCATCAGCACCAGGTCTGAAGGGAGTGCCCTACAGGGTGTATAAGAGCTGCCCAATGCTGCTGAAGCTCCTGTGGAACCTGATGAGAGTCGTCTGGAAGACTCAGACCATACCATCAGAGTGGACCAAAGCAGTGACCACCTTCATCCCAAAAGAAAAGGATTCCAGTAACATCAACCAGTTCAGAGGAATTGCCTACTGAATGTGGAAGGGAAGATTTTCTTCTCGGTGCTGGTGAATCGACTGACCAGATATCTGTCAGGAAACAAGTACATCGACACAACCTGCCAGGAGGCAGGCATCCCAGGCTTGGCTGTGTGGAGCACTCAACTATGATCTGGGACCAGATTCAGACAGCCAAGCGTGACAAATCAGACCTCCACATGGTCTGGCTGGACCTGGAAAATGCCTATGGTTCTGTCCCCCACCAGCTCATAAGTTTTGCTCTAAAGTTTTTCCACATCCCAACCTGCATCCAGAGCTTAGTGTCCAACCATTTTAGTAGTTTCCAAGTTTGCTACACTACACAGGAAGCAACTACCAGGTGGAATGAGCTGGAGAAGGGCATTGCAATGGGTTGTGCAATCTCTCCCATCCTCTTCACGGCAGCCTTCAAAGTCATCCTGATTGGTGGCAGACAGATGGTTTGAGGAGTGAAGTCACGGTCAGGCCAGCGACTGCCAGCCCTGCAGAGTTACATGGACGATATAACAAGCCTTCTCCAAATAGCGGCTTGTACTGCCCAGCTCCTCAAAAGGATTGAAGAGCTCCGTGGCTGGGCCAGAATGAGAATTAAACCATCTAAGTCTCGCAGTCTCTCAATCTGCAAGGGAGCCAGGAACGATCACATCTCCTTCACAGTGGATGGAGAAAGGATTCCATTCCTGGCAGAGCAACCTGTCCGAAGCTTGGGAAGGTTGTATACAGCCGATCTGTCTGACAGTCACATGCCTGCCACCATCATGAAACAGCTCATTGAAGGCCTGGAGAGGACTGACAGAAGTCACCTCCCAGGGAAGCTCAAGGTTTGGTGCTACCAATTCACCCTCTACCAGCATCTGATGTAGCCCTTGAAACTGTGTGAAATAACAACAGCCACAGTACTGAAGATGGATGCCAAGGCCACCAGCTACATCCGTAAGTGGCTAGGCCTACAGCGGAGCCTCTCAAACACAGCCATCTTTGGAAGGAACACACTCCAGTTGCCACTGAAGTCATTCAGCCTGGGCTACAGACAGGAGAAGGCGAGGCTCGTATTAGAACTGAGAGACTCAACTGATCCGTCTGTAAAAAACAGCAAGGTCCCAGTCCGAACAGGACGCAAGTGGAGGGCTGAGGAGGCAGTCGACCATGCCATCAGCAGGCTGATGCAGAGGGAAATTGTTGGCCAGACACAGGCAGGGAGAGCTGGTCTGGGATGGGGAACAGCTCCCAGGTTTTAGTCAAAGGCAACAAAAAAACTAGAAGAAAGACCTGGTGATTGCCGAGGTGGTCAGGGTGGAGGAGGAGCAATTTAAGATCAGAGCACTCAGCCAACAGCAGCAAGGATGTTGGACAACCTGGGAAGGAGTAGTCAACAGGACCATCAAGTGGACGGATATATGGAAGATGCCCCAGGCAAGGCTAAGCTTCCTCATCCGGGCCACCTACAACACCCTCCCCTGTCCCAGACACCTGTGTCGGTGGTACGGCACCGAAGAACTCTGCCCACTCTGCAATGCCCCAAAGCCCAGCCTGCAGCACATCCTGTCGAGCTGCAAAACAGCTCTGGCTCAGGGTCGGTCCAGGTGGTGCCACGATCAGGTCCTGCGGAAGCTGGCAGAAGTCCTCGAGGCATGCAGGCTGGAAGTGGCCAAAGACCATCCTTCAACATCTCGAAGGCTGATACATTTCGTTCCACAAGGAGCAGGGGCTCAGAACATCACCCAGAGAGAGAGAAGATCTCTGTTAACACCTGGAGGAGATTGGAACCTAAGAGTGGATATCGATCGGCAGATCAAGGTCCCAACAGAGATAATCACAACCTCTCTGAGACCAGACATCATCCTGTGGTCCCCCTCAGCCCGAGCAGTGATTATGGCAGAGCTCACTGTCCCTTGGGAGGGAGGAATGGATGCAGCTTACGAAAGAAAGAAGGACAAATACACTGAGCTGACAGCTGAGTGTCGAGAAGCAGGATGGTCAACCGTTGTCTACCCCGGTGGAGGTTGGCTGTAGAGGTTTCATCGGAACTTCGATCCAGCGGCTTCTGAGGAACGTGGGAGTGGAAGGGTCCAAACTGAAGAAGGCCTCCAAGGAGCTGGCAGAGGAGGCAGGAAGAACCAGTTTTTGGCTCTGGTTGAGACGAAAGGATGGGGCGTGGGGAAAACGAGGGTCCTCGGGGGAGCTGCAGGGGGCAGTAGGGAGACGTCCCTACCGTTGGCTCCACCACCGTGAGATGTTCTGAGAATAATGGAACAAAACATCAATGAAGGGTGGCTCCTGGCTGATGACCCTGCAGCTACCCCACAGGCACTGTGGGAGGTGCGTCAGGTGGAAACACCCTGCAGGTAACCCTTACCTGAGCTTATACCGTTATCATGGTATTGTTGAAAATGTGCTCAAAATGTTCAAAAAGTACTAATACACACACAAAGAATTTAACCAAGTTGGATTTTGAAAATAAATGAATAAATAATTTTTAAAAATAATACCAGTCCCACTGTCCCTTCTGTGTCAGAAACATTCACATATTAACCCTTAGTGGTCTGAGTCTGTTCTGTCTGTTTTTCAGTCCTTTTGATTTGGCCTTTATATACTATAGAAACAAATGTTTACTATACCCATGTTTGGATCTGTTTTTTCAGCACAACTTCATCTACATCATCTGTCTATTATTTTTTCACTTTAACCTACTATAAAAACACAAAAGGACAGAAAACACAAAAAAATATAAAATCCAATTTGAAAAATGTATATAGTTTAAGTCATAAATAACACACAGATGTTTAACGAACCTTTTCAGACTTTAAAAGTGAATATTGGTTCAAATATTAGGTATAGAAAATTAAATTGTAATAAACAGTAATACTAACCGTCTGCAATTTTACTGCGGTTTATGGTTATATCGGTAATCGTTACATCCCTAACAGGAAGCGAAGCTAGAACCTGGATATATTAGTTCTATTAGTTCTATTAGGATGTATAGTTCACCTGTAAACTGTTTAGTCACTGACTTAAATCCACAGTAAATGGAACATTAGTCCCATCGCTCTGAACTGGGGCTGTTCTGGAAGGGGGGGGGGGGGGGGTTAGAGGAGACTGAAGGAGGGATGACTGGATACGCCAGACAGAGCCTCAGCCGGGGACGGAGTCAGGGTAGGAGCCAGAGGCGGGGCCGTACAGAACCGCAGCCAGAGGCGGGGCCGCAGCCAGAGGCAGGGCCGCACGGGACCGCAGCCGGGGACGGAGCCTCAGGTGGGGTCAAAGCCGGAGCTGGGCCATAGTTGGAGCCTCAGCCAGTGTTGGAGCCGGGGCCGGGGCCGGGGCCGGGGCCGGGGCAGAGCCTCAGCCGGTGAACTGCTGCTGTGCAGCGCTCCTGAACCCTTGGGAACAAGCATTGCATGTGCCAGTTAGTGATGTGACGTTCACGAACGAATCAAATCTTTTGAATGGCTCTTTGAAATGAACGATGGGAACCGAGTCTTAGTAAAGAGCGGTTCATTTTTTTAAAAAATTTTTTTAAGGTGGAAGTGTTCAATTGCCTGTCAATTTAGCGTCACTGGGGAGGGATTGGGCAGGAGGAGAATGTTCCAGCAGAAAAAAAAAAGAGTGAACTGAGCATGTCTGATGGAAGAAGTTAAAAAAAACAACAGTTTGAAGCATGAGGTGAGCAGACTGGAGGAGGCGGAGCTGGAAGACTGGAGGAGGCGGAGCTGGAAAACTGGAGGAGGCGGAGCTGGAAGACTGGTCGAAACTGGAGAAAAGTTTAGAGTGAGTGAGTGAGCAGCTGCGAGTAATGAGCCAAAGATAAATGTTGTTTCATCAGAAAATGTTTTCTTTTCTTCTTCATTTTTCTTCTACAGACTAGTCCACAGAATGTACTGGGATGTTTTTGCTCCAGTTCCATCATTTGTCTAATGTCACCTCTCATGTCATGGATTTAACCCACACATTTGAACTAACCATTCTGTTTTACACTAAGATAATATTTACTGCTGCGCCAGTTAAACACCTTTAAAATGGAATGTCAATCATCACATGTAGCCTATTTAGTCATTCAAACACTGGTGTTTCAAAAGAATGGAAAAAACAGAACAGAGCCAGTCTGTTGAACGACTCTTTTCAGTGAACGACTCCTGATTGAATGACTCCCTTCAAAGAACCAAAAGTCCCATCACTAGTGGCACTACTCTGGAGGCGTGGCTTCAGAGGGACATCTGAAGAAAGGGGGTTGGACTTTTGAACGGAGTATTTTCAAAATGGAGCTGCTGGAACCCTTTTTCTAAGATCTCAGACCCCACCTTTAAGAGCAGGATTCCACCTTTAAGAGCAGGATTCCACCTTTAAGAGCAGGATTCCACCTTTAAGAGCAGGATTCCACCTTTAAGAGCAGGATTCCACCTTTAAGAGCAGGATTCCAGCACAACGTAGGCATGGAACCAGAGCATCCATGCACTTTCACTGGGAATTAACCCTTTCATGCATGAATTATTAGAACCTTTGTCCAGATTTTTTCTTGAGTGTTTTTATTCCTCATTAGGCATGAAAAAACAATGCAATTGAGTTGTTTTTTTTTTGTTTTTTTTTCATGGATTTACAAAAATGTCCACTTGGCTACACCGTGCATTTTATTCTTGAAGCACAGAAACATGTATTTAAACCCAAAATCAGAAAGTGACATGAAAACAATGACGTAAAAGCATTTTTAATGCTGTTAAATCTGGTTTTCTCACATTTGAACATATTCTAATACTAGTTATGACTGATTTGATTGATTGATGTATTTATTTGGAATATGAATGTCAAAACAGAAGAAAATAAATAAACCAAACATTTAAACATAAGACATATAATACATATTCTAAAAGGAGAGAGAAGAAGTACAACTTATAAACTCCCACCCCTTCTCCTTAAATAATTAATAACAGTAATAATCTCCCCACACTGTATAAAAAAAATATGTAATTGAACAGAATTTTCACTGTTTATTTGAGATTTTTCCTGTATTTTTCAGATACAGGAAAATATCAATGAAATGACAAAAACAGACTGTGATTTTACATGTCAAATGGAAAAGAACAGGAAAAAACTGGAACTGTGAAGAACCAGAAAATTCCATTTTTTTAGAGAATGTTTTTCTTTTTTCACAGAAAAATACAGTTCAAATACATTTGCAAATGTATCATAATTTCACAAATATTTCTTTTCTATTTATGAGATTAAACTGTTAATTTAAAGTTTAATACAGTAAAAAAAATAATAATAAAATGAGATGAAATTACTGATAATTAACAGTAACAGAAGTATTAGTTCTGTCAGTTGAACCAGACTTGTTTGTTCATTGACAAATATCTTGTGTAATTACAGGAGGTTTCACAACAAAAATGTTGAATAAATGTATTTTTGTGAATGTATAACATGTATAAGCACTGATAAACTGTCCAAATACAGTTTTTATCAGTGGATTGGACAACTGAGTCTCACTGAAAATTATTTATATATATATATTTATAGGGAATTGGATTGTTATAATACATGTAAATATTCTGCATTAAACATTAAAAAGTCAAAAAAAAAAAAAAAAAAAAAAGAAGCAAAATCTCATGTAAAGTTAGGGCAAAAAACTATGAATTATGGAAAATTACCGTATTTTTATGAGATGGTTATTTTCCGTTATTTGACAGTATTTTTTTGGCGCCCCAGCTGAAGGAATAATACTGTTTTTTTAGTTTTTGTTTTTTTTGTTGTTTTTTTTTACAGTGCAGTGTGTGTGTGTGTGTGTGTGTGTGTGTGTGATAAACACACACATATACACATACACACATATATATCTGTATATGTCCCAGCAGAGACATCACTGGGGTATGGAATATACAAATGGCACGACTTGGAGGCGCCGACACAATTATGATGAATAATAAAGTGGAACATGTAAAAGCAGCAGCAGCAGCAGTCGCAGGATAAGTGGTGTTCACTTATTAATCA
This sequence comes from Sphaeramia orbicularis, assembly GCF_902148855.1. Classification (NCBI taxonomy): domain Eukaryota; kingdom Metazoa; phylum Chordata; class Actinopteri; order Kurtiformes; family Apogonidae; genus Sphaeramia; species Sphaeramia orbicularis. Next base: position 190,534 of record NW_021941607.1, on the reverse strand, counting down.
ACACACAGCTGTTCTGGACCAGAGTGGTACACACAACACAGTTACAACACTGCCATACACTCCCACTGTAGAAAAGAGGGGACCAAATATGGACGTCCTTCCTGGTTCTAGAGGCGGGGCCAACAGTTCCAAACATTGAGTACGGCACCGTCTGAACCCAGGTTCTAATAGTTCTGGATTTTTCATTCTAATTTAGTTTGATTTAGTTTGGACTTTTTTTTCTCTAATTCAGTTCATTTGAATTCATTTTTAGAGCAGGTTTGATAGTTTTTATTAGTTTTCTTTTTTTTTTTTTCTAAATGCTTAGTTTTAGTTTAGTTTTAGTTTAGTTTAGTTTTAGTTTAGTTGTAGTTTAGTTTAGTTTTAGTTTAGTTGTAGTTCAGTTTTAGTTCAGCTTTAGTTTAGTTTAGTTTTAGTTTAGTTGTAGTTCAGTTTTAGTTCAGTTTTAGTTTAGTTTAGTTTTAGTTTAGTTGTAGTTTAGTTGTAGTTTAGTTTAGTTGTAGTTTAGTTTAGTTTTAGTTTAGTTGTAGTTCAGTTTAGTTCAGTTTTAGTTCAGTTTTAGTTTAGTTTAGTTTTAGTTTAGTTGTAGTTTAGTTTTAGTTTAGTTTAGTTGTAGTGTAGTTTAGTTTTAGTTTAGTTGTAGTTCAGTTTTAGATCAGTTTTAGTTTAGTTTAGTTTAGTTTTAGTTTAGTTGTAGTTTAGTTTAGTTTTAGTTTAGTTGTAGTTCAGTTTTAGTTCAGCTTTAGTTTAGTTTTAGTTTAGTTGTAGTTCAGTTTTAGTTCAGTTTTAGTTTAGTTTAGTTTTAGTTTAGTTGTAGTTTAGCTGTAGTTTAGTTTTAGTTTAGTTGTAGTTTAGTTTAGTTTTAGTTTAGTTGTAGTTCAGTTTTAGTTTAGTTTAGTTTTAGTTTAGTTGTAGTTCAGTTTTAGTTCAGTTTTAGTTTAGTTTAGTTTAGTTTTAGTTTAGTTGTAGTTTAGTTTAGTTTAGTTTTAGTTTAGTTGTAGTTCAGTTTTAGTTCAGTTTTAGTTTAGTTTAGTTTAGTTTTAGTTTAGTTGTAGTTCAGTTGTAGTTCAGTTGTAGTTTAGTTGTAGTTCAGTTGTAGTTCAGTTGTAGTTCAGTTGTAGTTTAGTTGTAGTTCAGTTGTATTTCAGTTGTAGTTCAGTTGTAGTTCAGTTGTAGTTTAGTTGTAGTTTAGTTGTACTTTAGTTTAGTTGTAGTTTAGTTTAGTTTCAGTTTAGTTGTAGTTCAGTTTTAGTTCAGTTTTAGTTTAGTTGTATTTCAGTTGTAGTTCAGTTGTAGTTTAGTTGTAGTTCAGTTGTAGTTCAGTTGTAGTTTAGTTTAGTTCAGTTGTAGTTCAGTTGTAGTTCAGTTGTATTTCAGTTGTAGTTCAGTTGTCGTTTAGTTGTAGTTCAGTTGTAGTTTAGTTGTAGTTCAGTTGTAGTTCAGTTGTAGTTTAGTTGTAGTTCAGTTGTAGTTTAGTTGTAGTTCAGTTGTAGTTCAGTTGTAGTTTAGTTGTAGTTCAGTTGTAGTTTAGTTTAGTTCAGTTGTAGTTCAGTTGTAGTTTAGTTGTATTTCAGTTGTAGTTCAGTTGTAGTTTAGTTGTAGTTTAGTTTAGTTCAGTTGTAGTTCAGTTGTAGTTTAGTTGTAGTTCAGTTGTAGTTTAGTTCAGTTGTAGTTCAGTTGTAGTTTAGTTGTAGTTCAGTTGTAGTTTAGTTGTAGTTTAGTTGTAGTTCAGTTGTAGTTTAGTTGTAGTTCAGTTGTAGTTCAGTTGTAGTTTAGTTGTAGTTCAGTTGTAGTTCAATTGTAGTTCAGCTGTAGTTCAGTTGTAGTTCAGTTGTAGTTCAGCTGTAGTTCAGTTGTAGTTTAGTTGTAGTTCAGTTGTAGTTCAGTTGTAGTTCAATTGTAGTTCAGTTGTAGTTCAGTTGTAGTTCAGCTGTAGTTCAGTTGTAGTTTAGTTGTAATTCAATTGTAGTTCAGCTGTAGTTCAGTTGTAGTTCAGCTGTAGTTCAGTTGTAGTTCAGTTGTAGTTCAGCTGTAGTTCAGTTGTAGTTCAGTTGTAGTTTAGTTGTAGTTCAGCTGTAGTTCAGTTGTAGTTCAGCTGTAGTTCAGTTGTAGTTCAGTTGTAGTTTAGTTGTAGTTTAGTTGTAGTTCAGCTGTAGTTCAGTTGTAGTTCAGTTGTAGTTCAATTGTAGTTCAGTTGTAGTTCAGTTGTAGTTTAGTTGTAGTTCAGCTGTAGTTCAGTTGTAGTTCAGCTGTAGTTCAGTTGTAGTTCAATTGTAGTTCAGTTGTAGTTTAGTTGTAGTTCAGTTGTAGTTCAGCTGTAGTTCAATTGTAGTTCAATTGTAGTTCAGTTGTAGTTTAGTTGTAGTTCAGCTGTAGTTCAGTTGTAGTTCAGCTGTAGTTCAGTTGTAGTTCAATTGTAGTTCAGTTGTAGTTTAGTTGTAGTTTAGTTGTAGTTCAGTTGTAGTTCAGCTGTAGTTCAATTGTAGTTCAGTTGTAGTTCAATTGTAGTTCAGTTGTAGTTCAGTTGTAGTTTAGTTGTAGTTCAGCTGTAGTTCAGTTGTAGTTCAGCTGTAGTTCAGTTGTAGTTCAATTGTAGTTCAGTTGTAGTTCAGTTGTAGTTCAGCTGTAGTTCAGTTGTAGTTCAATTGTAGTTCAGTTGTAGTTCAGTTGTAGTTCAGTTGTAGTTCAGTTGTAGTTTAGTTGTAGTTCAGCTGTAGTTCAGTTGTAGTTCAGCTGTAGTTCAGTTGTAGTTCAGTTGTAGTTCAGTTGTAGTTCAGTTGTAGTTCAGCTGTAGTTCAGTTGTAGTTCAGTTGTAGTTCAATTGTAGTTCAGTTGTAGTTCAGTTGTAGTTTAGTTGTAGTTTAGTTGTAGTTCAGCTGTAGTTCAGTTGTAGTTCAGCTGTAGTTCAGTTGTAGTTCAATTGTAGTTCAGTTGTAGTTCAGTTGTAGTTTAGTTGTAGTTCAGTTGTAGTTCAGTTGTAGTTCAGCTGTAGTTCAATTGTAGTTCAGTTGTAGTTCAATTGTAGTTCAGTTGTAGTTCAGTTGTAGTTTAGTTGTAGTTCAGCTGTAGTTCAGTTGTAGTTCAGCTGTAGTTCAGTTGTAGTTCAATTGTAGTTCAGTTGTAGTTCAGTTGTAGTTCAGCTGTAGTTCAGTTGTAGTTCAATTGTAGTTCAGTTGTAGTTCAGTTATAGTTTAGTTGTAGTTTAGTTGTAGTTCAGTTGTAGTTCAGTTGTAGTTCAATTGTAGTTCAGCTGTAGTTCAGTTGTAGTTCAGCTGTAGTTTAGTTGTAGTTCAGTTTTAGTTTAGTTTAGTTTAGTTTAGTTTTAGTTTAGTTGTAGTTTAGCTGTAGTTTAGTTTTAGTTTAGTTGTAGTTTAGTTGTAGTTTAGTTTAGTTGTAGTTTAGTTTAGTTTTAGTTTAGTTGTAGTTCAGTTTTAGTTTAGTTTAGTTTAGTTTAGTTGTAGTTCAGTTTTAGTTCAGTTTTAGTTTAGTTTAGTTTAGTTTTAGTTTAGTTGTAGTTTAGTTTTAGTTTAGTTGTAGTTTAGTTGTAGTTTAGTTTAGTTGTAGTTTAGTTTAGTTTTAGTTTAGTTTAGTTTTAGTTTAGTTGTAGTTCAGTTTTAGTTCAGTTTTAGTTTAGTTTAGTTTAGTTTTAGTTCAGTTGTAGTTTAGTTGTAGTTCAGTTGTATTTCAGTTGTAGTTCAGTTGTAGTTCAGTTGTAGTTTAGTTGTAGTTTAGTTTAGTTGTAGTTTAGTTTAGTTTTAGTTTAGTTTAGTTTAGTTTTAGTTCAGTTGTAGTTCAGTTGTAGTTTAGTTGTATTTCAGTTGTAGTTCAGTTGTAGTTTAGTTGTAGTTCAGTTGTAGTTCAGTTGTAGTTTAGTTGTAGTTTAGTTTAGTTGTAGTTTAGTTTAGTTTTAGTTTAGTTGTAGTTCAGTTGTAGTTCTGTTGGGTTTCAGCTGGAGTCCTAGAGTTACATCAGTTTTTGGTTTGTGATCCCATTTTAACATCACACATTAATGGTGACTCCCAGACATTCAAAATAGAGACATTTTATTTGCTAAAATTCATTTGTTTTTGATCGTGTAATAGTTTGCTATAATATGTTGCAAATAAACATTAATTTTAGACAACGTTTAGGCTGTATAATGGACATTTTTATGAGGAAGTTTTAATTTTTAAAAAAAATAAATTACTATAAATTCCAGGTGACCCCACGTGAGGTTCTGACACCAAGGTTGAAAAACCCTGAGTTCCATAATTGGACCGGTCCAGCTGTTCACATGGAACCACTAGAACTACAATGATGGAGGTTCACATGGAACCACTAGAACTACAATGATGGAGGTTCACATGGAACCACTGGAACTACAGTGATGGAGGTTCACATGGAACCACTGGAACTACAAGGATGGAGGTTCACATGGAACCACTAGAACTACAATGATGGAGGTTCACATGGAACCACTGGAACTACAGTGATGGAGGTTCACATGGAACCACTGGGACTACAGTGATGGAGGTTCACATGGAACCACTAGAACTACAATGATGGAGGTTCACATGGAACCACTGGAACTACAATGATGGAGGTTCTCAGGTCTGGTTCCATTAGTCCAGATGTGGTTCTGTGGGTTGGATTGGAGCTGTTCTGTTGGACCTGCTGCTGTTGGCTTCAGTTGGTCAGCTGAGGTCATGTGCTCATCAGTGTCATTTCCTGTGTGTCCAAATATGGGTCCACTGTGACTGGGTTGTCTTTGTCAGTTACTGCCACAGTCTCAGTCACCACCGGCTGCCGGTGGGTTTCTCCGGCTCTTTTACTCTGTGTCTCCGGCTCCTTTCCTCTCCAGAGCCCAGGTCAGGTCTTTTCTGCCGCCCGGCACAAGATCAGAAACCTCCCACCTGATCGTGAAAAAAAAAAGTGTGTAGGTATGGATGGGGGGGGGGGTGTACTTGTATCATCAGATTACTGTTACTAGTGACCCCTGCTGGGTATATGGTCACTGGTTCACACGGGGAAATGTCAGCCTCCGTACAGGGTCAAAGGTCTATGGAGCCAATGAAGGTGACCCTGTAAGCCCCTGTGGACCACACCGAACTACAGCGGCTTTGACCTGGACTGCTGGGGGGGGTCCACTGATGGTCATTTAATAGACGTCCTGAGCTTCATGTACGTCTGTAGCTTCAAATGCCAAAAAGCAAAATATGGATTTTGTAAATTCTAACAGATCTTTGTAAGATGTAAACTAATAGTTTCTATGAAAATAAATGTAATAAAATACGTAATGAATGTCGGTGGTTGGAAATAGAACCTGAAATATTCACAGTTAAACAGAACAAAGCAGCTTCAGGAAACTTGACTGGACTGGCACAAATCCAAAGGCAGCTCGTATCCCCTGTTAAACCTGTATGTGGGCAGTGGGAGTTCGCAGCAGATTTGTCCGATTTCAGTTCTACAGACTTCTGTCAGATCGTCCAGGGCCCAGATCTGCTGGTCTGAATGAACTGGACCATCAGATTTAGACCAGATCCAGGAGCATGTGTCTGTTTATCAAATGACTGTCATTTTAAAGGTGATGTGACCTTCAACAAATATAAAATGTACAAACATATATGAATACTACACCAACAGAGAATAATGGAAATGCAGATCAGCAGACGGAGTTTGGAGTACGGTCAGTGTGTTTGTCGTCTGTACTGTTCTGAGCTCTGCACTCACACATACAGGCACACAGCTGGGTTCAGCTGGACAACTGGTCTGAAAATGAGGTCAAATGGGGTCAAGTTAGATCTAATGAGGTCAAATAGGGTCAAATTAGATCTAATGAGGTCAAATTAGATCAAATGAGGTCAAATGAGGTCAAATGAGGTCAAATTAGATCAAATGAGGTCAAATAAGGTCAAATGAGGTCAAATTAGATCAAATGAGGTCAAATTCAATCAAATTAGATCAAATGAGGTCAAATTAGATCAAATGAGGTCAAATGAGGTCAAATTAGATCAAATGAGGTCAAATAAGGTCAAATGAGGTCAAATTAGATCAAATGAGGTCAAATTAGATCAGATGAGGTCAAATTAGATCAAATTAGATAAAAATGAAGTCAAATTAGATCAAATTAGATCAAATGAGGTCAAATTAGATCAAATTAGATCAAATGAGGTCAAATGAGGCCAAATTAGATCAAATGAGGTCAAATGAGGCCAAATTAGATCAAATGAGGTCAAATTAGATCAAATGAGGTCAAATTAGATCAAATGAGGTCAAATGAGGTCAAATTAGATCAAATGAGGTCAAATTAGATCTAATGAGGTCAAATTAGATCAAATGAGGTCAAATGAGGTCAAATTAGATCAAATGAGGTCAAATTAGATCAAATGAGGTCAAATTAGATCAAATGAGGTCAAATGAGGTCAAATTCAATCAAATGAGGTCAAATGAGGTCAAATTAGATCAAATGAGGTCAAATAAGGTCAAATGAGGTCAAATTAGATCAAATGAGGTCAAATTAGATCAGATGAGGTCAAATTAGATCAAATTAGATAAAAATGAGGTCAAATTAGATCAAATTAGATCAAATGAGGTCAAATTAGATCAAATTAGATCAAATGAGGTCAAATTAGATCAAATGAGGTCAAATGAGGCCAAATTAGATCAAATGAGGTCAAATTAGATCAAATGAGGTCAAATTAGATCAAATGAGGTCAAATGAGGTCAAATTAGATCAAATGAGGTCAAATTAGATCTAATGAGGTCAAATTAGATCAAATGAGGTCAAATGAGGTCAAATTAGATCAAATGAGGTCAAATAAGGTCAAATGAGGTCAAATTAGATCAAATGAGGTCAAATTAGATCAGATGAGGTCAAATTAGATCAAATTAGATAAAAATGAAGTCAAATTAGATCAAATTAGATCAAATGAGGTCAAATTAGATCAAATTAGATCAAATGAGGTCAAATGAGGTCAAATTAGATCAAATGAGGTCAAATGAGGCCAAATTAGATCAAATGAGGTCAAATTAGATCAAATGAGGTCAAATTAGATCAAATGAGGTCAAATGAGGTCAAATTAGATCAAATGAGGTCAAATTAGATCTAATGAGGTCAAATTAGATCAAATGAGGTCAAATGAGGTCAAATTCAATCAAATTAGATCAAATGAGGTCAAATTAGATCAAATTAGATCAAATGAGGTCAAATGAGGCCAAATTAGATCAAATGAGGTCAAATGAGGTCAAATGAGGTCAAATTAGATCAAATGAGGTCAAATAAGGTCAAATGAGGTCAAATTAGATCAAATGAGGTCAAATTCAATCAAATTAGATCAAATGAGGTCAAATTAGATCAAATGAGGTCAAATGAGGTCAAATTAGATCAAATGAGGTCAAATAAGGTCAAATGAGGTCAAATTAGATCAAATGAGGTCAAATTAGATCAGATGAGGTCAAATTAGATCAAATTAGATAAAAATGAAGTCAAATTAGATCAAATTAGATCAAATGAGGTCAAATTAGATCAAATTAGATCAAATGAGGTCAAATGAGGCCAAATTAGATCAAATGAGGTCAAATGAGGCCAAATTAGATCAAATGAGGTCAAATTAGATCAAATCAGGTCAAATTAGATCAAATGAGGTCAAATGAGGTCAAATTAGATCAAATGAGGTCAAATTAGATCTAATGAGGTCAAATTAGATCAAATGAGGTCAAATGAGGTCAAATTAGATCAAATGAGGTCAAATTAGATCAAATGAGGTCAAATTAGATCAAATGAGGTCAAATTAGATCAAATGAGGTCAAATGAGGTCAAATTCAATCAAATGAGGTCAAATGAGGTCAAATTAGATCAAATGAGGTCAAATAAGGTCAAATGAGGTCAAATTAGATCAAATGAGGTCAAATTAGATCAGATGAGGTCAAATTAGATCAAATTAGATAAAAATGAGGTCAAATTAGATCAAATTAGATCAAATGAGGTCAAATTAGATCAAATTAGATCAAATGAGGTCAAATGAGGCCAAATTAGATCAAATGAGGTCAAATGAGGCCAAATTAGATCAAATGAGGTCAAATTAGATCAAATGAGGTCAAATGAGGTCAAATTAGATCAAATGAGGTCAAATTAGATCTAATGAGGTCAAATTAGATCAAATGAGGTCAAATGAGGTCAAATTCAATCAAATTAGATCAAATGAGGTCAAATTAGATCAAATGAGGTCAAATGAGGTCAAATTAGATCAAATGAGGTCAAATGAGGTCAAATTAGATCAAATGAGGTCAAATTAGATCAAATGAGGTCAAATTAGATCAAATTAGATAAAAATGAAGTCAAATTAGATCAAATTAGATCAAATGAGGTCAAATTAGATCAAATTAGATCAAATGAGGTCAAATGAGGCCAAATTAGATCAAATGAGGTCAAATGAGGCCAAATTAGATCAAATGAGGTCAAATTAGATCAAATGAGGTCAAATTAGATCAAATGAGGTCAAATGAGGTCAAATTAGATCAAATGAGGTCAAATTAGATCTAATGAGGTCAAATTAGATCAAATGAGGTCAAATGAGGTCAAATTCAATCAAATTAGATCAAATGAGGTCAAATTAGATCAAATGAGGTCAAATTAGATCAAATGAGGTCAAATGAGGTCAAATTCAATCAAATGAGGTCAAATGAGGTCAAATTAGATCAAATGAGGTCAAATAAGGTCAAATGAGGTCAAATTAGATCAAATGAGGTCAAATTAGATCAGATGAGGTCAAATTAGATCAAATTAGATAAAAATGAGGTCAAATTAGATCAAATTAGATCAAATGAGGTCAAATTAGATCAAATTAGATCAAATGAGGTCAAATGAGGCCAAATTA